>NC_133619.1:300314330-300614330 GCF_048593235.1 Sminthopsis crassicaudata | reverse complement strand
CTTTCAGCAGGATATAGTTGCCTTCCTTATCTTTTTTAACGAGATCTACTACTGCTTTTGCTTGATCTGAGATAAGGATAGCTACCCCTGCTTTTTTGGCTTTACCTGAAGCGTAATAGGCTCTGTTCCAACCTTTTACCTTTACTCTGTATGTATCTCCCTGCTTTAAGTGTGTTTCCTGTAGACAACATATTGTAGGGTTGTGCTTTTTGATCCAATCTGCTATCCGTCTCCGTTTGATGGGATCGTTCATCCCATTTACATTTACAGTTAAAATTACTAATTCTGTATTTCCTGCCATCGTATTATTCCCCAGATTATGCTTTTTCCCTTGACCCCCCTGATCCCCCTCCCCTATATTTAATTTACAGACCCCCCTTGTGACGCGCAACCCTCCCTCTTTTTTTTTTTTTTTTTTTAGGATCCCTCCCCACTCCCTCCAAATCCCTTCACTTATTCTCCTTTTCCTTTTCCCTTTTCCTCTCCCCCCTTTTAATGAGGTGAGAGAAAATTCTCTAAAAAACAAATATGTTAATTATTTACTCTTTGAGCCTCTCCTGATGAGAGTAAGATTCACACAATGATTCTCCCCCTCACTAAGTTCCCTCAGATATGGTGTATTTTCTATGCCTCTTCCTGGTATGTAGTTTCCCTCTTTTTATCATTCCTTCCCCTTTTTCTGAACCGACCTCCTTCCCTTTACTACACCCCCCTTTTTTTCTTTTATATCAGTAAAATCAAATTATCCTTGAGTACTTTTTATATACCCACAACAGAGTTACAGTTCTCAAGGGTTCTGTGTACCTTTTTCTGTTTCTCTTCAGTCTTGTGGATGTAGATCAAATTTTTTGTTTAAGTCTGGTTTTTTTCTTAGAAACATATAGAATTCCTCTGTTTCATTGAATGACCATCTTCTTCCATGGAAAAAGATGCTAAACTTAGCTGGGTAGTTCATTCTTGGTTGCAGTCCTTGATCTTTTGCCTTACGGAATATCAGGTTCCAGGCCCTTCTATCTTTTAATGTGGAGGCAGCCAGATCTTGGGTGACCCTTATTGTGGCACCTTGGTATTTAAATTGTTTTTTTCTAGCTGCTTGCAGGATTTTCTCCTTTGTGTGGTAATTCTGCAGCTTAGCCACAATATTCCGTGGTGTTCTTTTTTTAGGGTCTATTTCAGAAGGAGTTCGATGAATTCTTTCCACATCTACTTTCCCTTCTGTTTCTATTATCTCTGGACAGTTCTCTTTGATAATTTCCTGTAAAATAGAATCTAGGCTCTTTTTTTGGTCATAGTTTTCTGGAAGTCCAATAATCCGCAGATTATCTCTCCTAGATCTATTTTCCAGGTCTATAGATTTTCCCAGTAAGTATTTGATGTTGTTCTCCAGCTTCTCATTTTTTTTGTTTTGTTTGACTGATTCTTGGGTTCTCTGTGAATCATTCATTTCTATTTGTTCCATCCTGACTTTTAAGGAGTTATTTTCTTCTTTCACAGTTTTTAGTTCTTTTTGTAAATGCTCAATTTCGTTTTTAAATGAATTATTTTGCTCTATTGAATTTTTTTCCATTTCCCTAATTTTTTTTTTTGAGAATTATTTTCTTTTTCCAATTCAGAAATTCTATTTTCTTGAGACTTTTTTATCTTTTCCAATTCAGAAATCCTACTTTCCTGTGTTTTTTTAACCTTTTCTAATTCATAAATTTTGTTTCCCTGCATCTCCTGTGAATTCTTTATTTTTTCCAACTCCAATTTCAGGACGTTGTTATTCTCTATCATAGCTTCCCTTTCCTTTCCCCATTTTTCTTCAATCTCCCTTAATTTTTTAAGAGCTTCTTCTAGGAGAGAGTTATGTGATGGGGGGCAGGAATCGTTCCCCTTTGGGTTGTTGTCTGCTGACTCTCTGCTGTTAACTTCCTCGGGGTTGGATACCCGCTCTTTGTGTAGAAGGAATCTATAGTTTTTTTTGGCTTTTTTGCTCATACTTAAAAAATCTTTTGGGGTCTGTCCCTGGGGTAGGAAATTATTTATTTACTTCTTTACCAGCTTCCTCCCAGACCAGATGGATGCAGCGGCTCCTGCACCTGAGCTAAGATAGAGCTCTGGGAGAGAGTTCCCCACCCCCTCCCTGGAGGTGCCTCAGAGGTGATTAGCACTACTGTGCTTCGAGGGCGTAGAATAGTAAAGACAGCACAAAACCCAGCCTAAGTGTCCGGGTGGGGAGTGGATGTCTGCAGCAGGTGATGTGAAAAGTCCCTGTGCTCAAACTGGAAGTGTCTGCCAGAAACCGTGGTCCCTAGTTCAAAGGTTCCGCTTCTCTGGGACTTCCTGGAGCTGAGTTCCACTCCCTCCAGCTAAGCTAGGCAGTGTGTGTTGCCTTGGGCCGTATCCACCCACTTGTCAATCTCTTAACTATTCTCAGGTGGTAGCTGAGGCCACGCCCCCTGGTGCAGGATGGGGTGGGGGGGGAAATCTAATCTGAGTTTTAAAATATTTTGGCTTTCTCTTCTGAACTGCTAAATAATTAGCAGAGAAGAGCTAACAGCCTGTGCCAGATTCCTTTACTTCAGTGGCTTCTCTGATCCCAGAGCCCCTCCCAGCGCAATGGGCGCAGTGTGCCACTACCCCACCGTCTGTGCTGGTCTCTCTTCTTCCTCCCCTGAGAACTGACCTTCTCTGTTGAAACTCCAGATTCTCTTCAGCTGGTAAGTCGTGCTTCCAGTCCTTGTGGTATCTGTCAGTCCTGGGCTAATTCTGAGACTTAATTTATCTAATTGGTTGCGAGGGAGTGAGGACGTTCACTGAGTCGTGTGTTTCTTCTCCGCCATCTTGGCTCCGCCCCCCTAGTTTTATATTTTAAAAGTAAGTTAATATGTGGTCCACAGGAATGACTATACATGTTTAGTGGTCCCCATTTCTAATAGATTTTTTTATACCACTGTTCTACCTTTGACCATCTACTTATTATTTCTTCTTTCATATTTTTATTATTATAGCTGGAATTTCTAGCAGTATGCCAAATAGAAATGATGATAAAGGACATTCCTTATTTAGCCCTGACCTTATTAGAAAGAACTTTAATTTTTTTCCATTAGAGAGGTACTGCTTAAATAGAAAAGTTTATTTATACTCATGCTTCCTAATATTTTGAACATAAAGGGATATTTTATCTAAAGAATTTTTACCTTCTTTTAATATTACCCTCTCATTTTTATTAATTTTGTTTATAGTTATCTCTACTTTCAACCAATTCTTCATTCCTGTTAGAAATATAAACTGGCCATTTTGTTTGTATACTTTGATTATATTGTTATAGCCTTCTTGTTAATATTTTATTTTATAAAATTAATGAATATTCATTGTGGACATTGCTCTATATTTTCTTTTTTATTCTTTTTAATTCCATGCCTTAAATATCAAAGTCATATTTGTATTATCACAAGGATTTAAAAGGGTCTCTTCTATTTTTTGCCATCAGTTTATAAAATACTATAATTATTCTTGGAATCAAAGTATTCAATTATAAATCCTACTGTTCTGGAGCTGTTTTTTTTTTTTTTTTCTTTTAATTTTGGTTGCATTGGTTTTGGTTGTTGATAAACTTTTTGATTTTATATAATTACATTTCATAATGCTCTCTATTTCTTATTTGGTCTTAAATTTTCCCCATATCTGTAGATATGATAGGTAAACTATTTCATGCTCTTTTAATTTGCTTATAGTATTGTCCATTATTTCTATATTGTGTAACCATTTTGATTTTATCTTGGTGTGAAAATTGGTCTATACCTAGTGTCTGCAAAACTCTTTTCCAGTTTTTCCAGAAATTCCAGATAATGAAGTTTTTCTCAAAAGCTTTTATTTTGGAGTTTAACAAACACTTAAATTACTCTGGTCATTTACTACAATTATTGTGTACCTAATCTACTGATCCAACCAATACTATACTGTATTGTATACACCCTTTATAATACAATTTGAAATCTGGTACAGCTAACAGCTACTAAGTCTTTCAAAGTTGTTAATCTTTGCAACTTTGTTCTTATTGTGCAAATTTTTCTTTTGATTCTGCTTACTCTACTCAAGTGTCTAAGGTTAAATCTGAAGTCAGGAAGATGCACCTTTTTTTACTCCAGCCCCTGCATTCTATGCACTATGATGTCACTTAGCCACCCTAAATGCCTCTTGACTTTCAGTATAGCAGTCAACAATTCTTGGGTCTTCTCATAAAGAAAAGTATCAATTTAAAACTACTGGCGATTATAATTCTATCGTACCTGATAAGAATTTCAAATATAGTTTCAAATATATTTTAGTAAAATTTTCAAATATAAATGTTTCAAATAAATTAAGTTTCAAAAATAAAATTCTATTAGAATCAAAATTATTTATTTCACACATACTCATAGAAGAAAAAGAAGTAAGAAATGAAGTTTACATTGTCTCTGATAAATGTCTGATGATAATAGCAGTCAACTTGAAATAGATTGTGTGCTCTAATTTCAAGAGTAGAGATCAATATTTCCTTGGAATGGAAAGGCCACTTAGTCAGTGGAATAATGGGAAAACATTACTGGAATCTGTCCTTGGATCTTTTTAATACATCCATCAAGAACCTGAAAATGTAGATGCCAAATTTAACAGATTTGCAATGACCTAATATGGAAGGAATAACTAATATTTTGGAGAATAATACTGAGATCCAAATAAATTCTGAAAGGCTGGAACAACATCCTGAATCTAAGATAATCCAATTTAACAACAGTATATATGTATATGTTCTATAATCAGATTAAGAAAGCATATAATAAAAGCACAGGAAAATTCCCATTATCTTCTGTTTTTAGTAATTATTTTTCTAATTTTCAAGATTTTTTCATTATTTGTGCAATTTTATTTGTAAATTTAAATAAAAATAGTAGTTAAGTTTTTGTTTTTGCCTTAATGTTTTGCTTTTATTTATATTCTGAATCTACAAACCTCTCTGTGAAGTACAGTAAAGTGGATACTTTTCTCAAAATTTTGTATTAATACAATTTATTTTAAATCATGAAAGACATGATAGTATTTACATGACATTTTGACTTTTATTTTGTGGGGGAAGCTTTGAATAAGCTATTGCATATTAAGAAGTTAAAAAATGAAGAGGGGAGATGAAGTACTATATGGCTGAAGCATTTCTAACATTCTGCTAGATATTTAATAAATTGTGGGCTTCAGTTGTTTGATACTTTTCACATGGAAATGTTTGTGTATTTAGAGATAATTGATGTCTTAATATGAACTTAAAATAATAATAAATCAATATAAATGTATCACTTATAAATAATAATCATAATTTATATGATATCTAAAGGTTTGCAATGTATTCTCTTAGTTGATTTTTACATCAAACCCATGAGGAAGATGTTCTTATTTATCCCATTTTAAGCAAAAGCAAACTGAGTCTGAAAGATTGAGTGACTTGCTGAGAATCACACACCTATGTCGGCAGGATTTGAACTCAGGTGTTTTGAGTCAAAATGCAATGCTCTAACTACTGGATAATACAGCTATTTTGGAAGCCTATATCTATGAGAAAACTTTTTTTGGGGTGATCTTAAGTGAATCCCATTGAAAATGAATAATTGTTGGCAGATAAAATGAAAAAAAGTTTTTATCCAAGCAATTTGATAGACAAAAATTAAAGAAGATTCATTATACATCTGTATTTCTATTTTTTAATAGATAGGTGAGGCACACAGTTCATTTATTATTTTTTGAATAATTATATCTGTTATCCACTTGAGGGTCATGTCAGATTCAAGTTATAATGTGTCTGACTTTGGCTGATTAGATGAATACAAGCTCAGGAGATTCAACCTCAGGTTGGGCACAAATATATTTATGTGAACATTTGGAGTAGAGATATCTCTAAATTTGCATATTCCATGTTTCTTGGAAGTAATGATTAATTTAGTTGACATTTCTATACTGTGTAAATATGGACTTTCTTCATGACAATATGAGGAAGGTAAGTGTAAACTTCATCTCTTCCCACTTAACAAATTAGAGAACTGAGTGCAACAGATTAGTTAGATGACAGGAATAAAACTCAAATCTTCTAGCTTTAAATTCACTGTTCTTTTAATAATCCTATGTTTTTGAGAGAGAAGTTGGAAAGTAGGAGAAAGTTTGAAGCAGCTCATGCTATCAACAAGATCATCTTATCCGAGATACATAATAAATTGAAGCCCAAAAGGATTGAGGGTAACCCAACTGACCTAAGATCACACATCTGGTACTAGATCTCAGATTAGCCTTCAAAACCCAGATATCCTGTTCCAGACTATATTGCTGAATGTTCTGTGTAGAAAAAGGAATAAATATTCTTTGATAAGTTTGATACCAGTAGTCTTGCTAGATTTTTCCTATTATGTCACTACCAAATCTTACACTCCAATCAAACTGATTGCTTTTCTACAAATGAAGCTTCTGCTGACTTACTGGGACAACTTTTATCATGCTACTCCCTCCACCAGGAATGCCTTGCTTGTTCCATCTACTTATTCAAATCCTATCTTTTTTTGAGATCCAGGTTTGACATTTAAGTCTATGAAGCCCTTCTGGATGTTCCTAACTGGAAGTGTAATTGTCATTGTCATTTCCTACAACATGGAGTCAGCATTATTTATAAGACACATACACTGCCTTCTTTTGGATATTTACCTATATTTCTTGCAATCTGCCACTTATTTGCTTTCTGAAGGTAGAAATACTTGCTTTCCTTCCTCTTATGACTCACAGTATGTATAAGCATCTGTTGAATGAATTGTTATTGATTAATTAGGAAATGAATAATGCAGGGATGGAGCTAACTGGGATATCCTGCTTACTCAGGAATCTGAGATGTATACCTAGAAGAAAAATCCAATAGAATTTATTATGAAAATGACTGAGCAATTCTGATCCAAAACCAAGACTTGAAAAGACAAAGAAACAGAAAACAGTGAATGTGGAATTGGAATCTGAGAAAACATTCCATACCACAATAATTGGATAATTGCAAAATTAAAAGATTTTTAATGTAGATAAGGATGGTTGACTCAACTGTTGCCTAGAGTCAGACAAACTTAGGGTTTTCCAAAATGCTTTGGAAGTTTGGTTTTTTTTTTAAATGAAGACAAAAATTAGCTAATATTCTGAAGCCATCCTAGAATCTAAATTGACACATTAAATTTTTTATAATTATTTTATTTTCAAGAGAGATCATTAAAATATTCATTGAAAGGAGATATGCTATGGTGTTATTCCCAAACTGCCTGAAGAGAAATTCTAAATGTATATCATTCCAGGATTTTATTTTTTCCCCCTCATACTTTGTCCTGAACGCGGGGAGGAAAAAAAACCAAACAAAACCAAACAAAACAAAACAAAAAAAAACTGTTGCTCTGTCTTTTCCACCCCAAGAAAAATTTGTCTCAGCTCAGTTCAACCCCACTTTCCTGATTAATGAGATTATGGACCCAGACAGACCAGCCTCAAATCTGTTGCTTCAATTCTGTAGCCTTAAATCTAAGTTTGCTACTAGACTAAAACCATTATACAGAAATTCAACCATTCATGTTTTAACCAGCATCCCATACCAATATTACTTGAACACCAGCTTGATATCCTGCCTTGCCCCTACTTATCAAGTCTACTAGCAAGACCAAGTTACCAAACTAAAACTTTCCCAAACCTCAATAACATATTCGGGGCCACAATTTCCTATCACTATACCTCAAAAACTAGCATGAAATCACCTAGGGAACAAAATTTCTGTCCCTTAACTGTGAGTCCTTGTCCAAAGCCAGTATAATCTCATATCTGAATACTTTGAAACATAGTCTTGGCTCCAAAGCTTTGAACTTCTGTTTCAGAATAAGAGCTATCCCAGAACCACAGCTAAATCACCATTATATAATTGAATAATAATAATATAAATATAATAATTATAATTCAATTACACGGTTCAAGATTTCCCTTTTAATACATCTTCTTCTACTCTTTATCATGTATACCTATTTCTTCATATCTTGTTTCTCCAAATATAATGTAACTTCTTTGAGGGCAGGAATGTTGGGTATCTATATCTATATATTGTCAATCTTGTTTAACTGAATGAACCACCTTTATAGCACTTAATAAGTGCTTGTTAGTTGATGACTGATGTTATGGACACTACTTTTGATGAAAGTGTTTTGCCAGTGAATCTTAGACCAGGAGACTTCCAAAATTATATAGACAGCTGAAATGAAGATGCAGTTCCAATAAGTGATCATTTCACTACAACTTATCTATGGGAACTTTTGTCCTCAGCCTCTGTGTTTTTATTGGGTGCCAATTGGGTAGTGATTTTTTAAAAAGTAGAACAAGGAGAAGTGGTAAAAGAATGTGAAAGGGACTAAACATAGAGTGATGAGCAAAAAGGAACAAAAGAAGAAGGGGATGGGAATTACTTTAATTTGTACATTAATGCTAATGAAATCCAACAATGAATATTATGTGTTGCATGTGATATGATGTTAGTATGTTGTTAATAAATTCAAAGCCATACCAATAAGAGAAATTATGTCTATTCTTAGTTAATGCTTTCTTCTTTCATATATCAAAAAGAGAACAAATGATCAAATTCCTCTTATTAACTCATGATCTGAACACGTGTTCCAACAAGAAGAAATGAGATTGGAACTAAAGTCTCAGGAGTTTCATTATTTACCAAAAACAATGATAACCTTTATTCAAATAACATATAGAATGCAACTACTTGTGAGAACCAATAAGAAAACAGTATTTAAGTCAACTTCAAATGTACCAACATAGTTCATAGCAGGACAGTATTCCCCAAGCCCTCCACTGGTTTCCTAAAAATGGGTGGGGCATCTCTGACCATGAAATGCCAAGGATAAATGATACTTTATGATGTCAGGACAACCTCAGATCCCTTGACTATCCAAAGGATTACTCAGTCCTGCTTCATTTAGGTCTAAGGTGGTACACGTCTTTTCTATATACCCTACAACCTAGTACTCTTAGAGGAGAAAGGTATTTTTTTTTTTTGTGAACACATTGATTTTATTCTTAGTTTTTACTGGGAACTTTATTACCTTGCCTTTTCCTATTGGAAAAGGTAATATTCACCAAGACCCATAAGCTGGAATTGAAGTAATCACAAAAGATCCTAATTTTAGGAACATTTGAAATAATCTATTTCCTGATTTTCCTGGAATTCTTATGAGAAGACCTGTGGTACCAACTTTATGCAAAGGGTAAGACATAAGAATCCTCAAGTTCCACAGGAACAAATTGGGATAGATATTCTTGGGAAGCCAAAATTGGGAGAATAAAAGATTGATGGTATCTGAGAATATACTAATAAAGCCAGTCTAGGGACAGACACCAAATCCAGATCTTTCCCTTTAAGCTGGGAACCCCTGGGTTGTCTCTGAATTTATCCCAACAAATAGAAAGAGACAGGGAAGCCAACTTTGGGAGGGAGGATTAAGCAATGAATTAAGTCCTTTGGATAGTCATTTTCCGGTTTTGGACATAAATTCTAAATTGGCTTCATTTTAAGTGGTATGCAAGAAATACTTAAAATGAGGAAAAAAACCTTAAACATCTTTATGAGCTATAAGCACAACAATACTTGGCAAGCTTGAGGGAACAGTTGTATGATAAAATGAAATCTTTATTAGGTAACCTTGATTCCAAAATATGGTTTTAATAGTCAGGTACAATGCAATTGTGAAAAATAAACTTAATAAGTAATCAGAACATTGGACTTGAAATCAAGTTATGCCTCACTTAGTTACAAACTATGTAACAACTCTGGGCCAATATTTTAATTGCTGCCTATCTCAGTTTCCTTATCTGTAAAATGGGAATAACACTGCCTATCTCAGGATTATCATTAGAATAAAATACAATAACATGTAAATAAACCTTAAATTATTATGTAAATGTTAGTTAAAAATATTAGTTAGTTAGTGCTTAGCCTTGGGATGTCACTGATAAAAATTAATTTGAGAAAATACCTTCTCTATAACTTACAATCTTGGAGAGATGCCTAGGGCACATAGCTAAAGTGATCTGTCCAAAGTCACATGAGCTAATATGAACCAGAGGCAACACTTGACCCCAGGTTTTCTTTGTTTTAAGGTTAGTTCTTTAGCCACTATGAAACAAAACAAAAACAAAAACAAAAACAAAAACAAAAAAACATAAGAAAAATTATTTTTTGGAGTCACTTTATTTTCCACAGTCTGGGCCCTGTTAGATTTCTGAGACCTGAACTTCTGGGACCTTGGGCAACAGAAGGAAGTGTTTCTTTTCAGATTGATACTGTAGTCTTGTCACTTGCCATGCTGCATTTTCTAGTTTCAAAGAACCTCAGTTCCATCAACTTATAAATTAGTAAGAATTCGGTACAGCATTTACCCCAATGATTATTGCTTTCCAATTATTCTCCAAACTTCTATAACCACCTTATATTCTGTTAGTTGGATTTCATACATATTAACAAACATTTATTGGAGAAGTAATTCTCAAAATATAGTCTGAGCACCTCTGGTAATCCTTAGGACTCTTTTCAGAGGGTCTAAGATGTCAAAACTATTTTAAGAATAATCCTAAGATATTATTTGCACATTAAAATGCCCCCTTTTCCAACTACATATCTGCATTATTTTCAGTGACTTCAACTAAAATACTAAAGACTGAATACAGAAGTATATATGAGATGCTATTAAACCAGACTTTAAAGAGTCATTCTCAGTTTATTTTATTTGGGAAATATAGTATTTTTTCATAAAATATGTTATTTACATTAATGTGTAATGGGGTTATGTGGCGGCTAGGTGGAACAGTGGATAGAGCACTGGGTCTAGAGTCAAAAAGAACGAAGTTCAAATTTGGGCTCAGACACTTCCTAGCTATCTGACTCTATACAAGTCATTTAATCTCTTTTCACCTCTGTTTCCTAAATTGTAAGATGGAGATAATAATAGCACCTATCTCCCAGAGTGTTGTGAGAATCAAATGACATAATATTTGTAAAGAGAGCTTAAAATAATGAGCACATAGTAGTCATTATACAAATATTTATTCTCTTCTTATATTTATATGAACTAATAATACATATTTTTAAGATTTCAGTTTTTTATTTCAAATATGGTAAATGCCATAGGGTGTTTCTAATAAAAATTTAAAATATAAAGGTTCTGGAGATCAAAATTTTTATGAACTAGCAACTATGTTGCTAGAGCAACACAGAGAGGAAATTTTTCTTTGATCTGTTCCATCAATATTTTCTCTTATGCTCCTCAAAAGCAAAGTTGTAGATATGGATTCTATTTCCTAAATGAATAGGAAAACTAGTTATGGTGGTTTGGTAGGAGTAGTAATTACAGTTTAGCAGCAGCAGCAGCAGCAGCAACAAGTGTGTGTGTGTGTGTGTGTGTGTGTGTGTGTGTGTGTGTGTGTGTGGTTTTAAGGTTTACAAAGAGAGCATTTTATACATATCTCATTTGGTTCTCACCACAGCTCTGAGAGCTGGGTATCATTATTATTCCCGTGGTATAGATGGGGAAACTGAGGCAGACTGAGGTTACATGAATTACCCAGGTGCACATGGTAAGCATCTTAGACTGGATTTGAACTCAAGTTTTTTTTTTTGATTCCAGGTCCAGAGTTCTATCCACCGTGCCACCTACCTGCCTCGATAAACTTATTTATGTGAAAATAATTACTGTGTGACTTCCATATGCAAAGCACCAGACAGGGTACTATGGCTGATAAAATTGTGAAAAAGACTGCTTGTCTGCACAGGCAAAGCATTGTGCTAAAATCTTGAATAAAAGGGACTAAAGATCTTTGCATCTAATGAAATCTTGAGAGGACAATAGTTGTTAAGATCAACAGGAAAAACACATCTTTAATATAATTACAACCGAAGACTGTTTGTTTGTTTTTTTACCAGGAGAAGGCAATAAGACAAGGGTCATTACTTAAAAACCCCTTACACCAAGTGATTATAGGTGACAATGATGAATTGATGCTCTGGGGGTGATTTCAGGTCCCCTGGAGAGTCTGGATTCAGCTTAGTGTATGAATAGGTGTCCAAGGAAGAACAACTAATTATCTCTGAATCTCAGTTCTCTTTGGGAGAATGATTTTTTCTAAAAAAAAAAAAAAAGGTCTTATTTGTTATTTGTTTTGTCTCCAACGGCCTGCCTTATTCTCTTAGTGTTCACTGATTACAGGACCTGATAGGCTTCCAATTCTACTGATAATTGAACTGGTCCAGTGCCTTGGAACCCTAGTTCCTCCTCTTCTTGGACTGGTAAGAGACATTTGGGGATGAAGTGGGCTATACAAGGGGAAACCAAGATAATCTTTTGTGATGAGGAAAAAAGGAAAAGAATGAGTTAAAGGAAGAAGAAAGCCTTGACTGATAGATGCATGTTTTTCAGCTCTAGTTTTTTGACAATCCAGTTGGTTTACAGTTTTCTAAAGGAAGTTCTGCAAAATTCTTCACAATCTCAAAATAAAAATATTTTATTGCCATTTTGAATTGAGAATACAAACATTTTAAAACAAAGTTTAGGGGGAGGAGGTAGAATTAAGGAAACTCACACTAGTTGGAATTGTTTTTAAAAAATAGACAATTTTAAATCTAGTCTGGAACAACAGTGATTCTAGGAAGGTTAGAGAAAAAGATATTCTTGGCAAGAAGACATACTTGAAATCAAAGGATGATATTCAAAATTCTACAATGAAAACTTTATTATTTTTGGCAGAACTTTAATTATTTCTAAAATCCCCCAGGAAAGGCAGCACCATACACAAGTCATCTTTACATCCATGTTAAAGCTTTTATGAATTCCTTTATTTAGAACCCAGATTTTAACAAAGCTGGAAGAGAACAGGGAAGTTGCAGAAGAGGTGTAGAGACAATGATTTATTTCAACTTTTCTTTCCAATTATATAACTGTAAGCTATAAGTTGATCATATAATAACTGTCTCTGTCTCTCTACTTGTCTCTCTGTCTTCCTTTCATATATATATATATATATATATTTATATTTATATTTTATGTGTATATACATATTTATGTATGTATATATATGTATATATAGATATACAAACACAAACACACATATATGTGTATTACATACATACAATGATTCAGAAGAACTAGAGGAAAGAGGATAAAAAATGAATTATCCCAGGCTGGGCTAAACTAGCTAATTAACGTGGGTGGGTGAGTGGGGTGGGGGGGGATTGGATAAGGGGGAGGGTTAAGGAACTCACTATAATCAGAAAGTTCTTTGCATTTTTTTTTCTGTTTATTAAGGAAATCCTGTGGTAAACTAATGGGAAGAAAACCCAGGATGTTCCCCAAAGGTGAGAATTATCATTTTCAATTATCTCAGAGGGACATCCATCATAACCCTCCTTGAAAATAATTTTTTTTTTGCAGCTTTTGATCAACTTTACTATGTGATCTTCAAATGTAAATGGTGGAAAGGATATTAGTCTCATAATCAGAAGATCTAGGTTCTGTCAGACAGTCAACAAATATTTATTATGCATAATAAATGCATCAAACACTGTCCTAAATTGTGGAATTACCAAAAAAAAAAAAAAAAAAAAAAAAAAAAAAAAGTCAAGAAATACTCCTTGTCCTCAAGGAGAAAACAAACATATGAACAAAACAAGTTACATACAGGATAAATAGCAAATAATTAAGAGAGTGAAGGCCTTAAAATTAAAAGAAGTTGGAAAAGACTTTCCTGTAGCTGGTGGGATTTTATTTGGGACTTGAAAGGTTACAGGAAACCTAATACATAGATATGAAGAAGGAGACTATTACAGGAATGGGGAACAGAGAAAAATCCCAGAGACACAAATGGAGTGTTTTTGTTTGTGAAACAATTATAAGGCCAATGTTGCTGGCTCAAAAAAGGACATGGTAGAGAGTAAGGTGTAAGACCTGAAATGTAGGAGACTAGATTATGAAAGGCTATAAATGTCAAACCAAACTTTATATTTGATCCCAGAGGAGATAGTCAATTCACTTTTTTGAGACTTGTACTTGAGAAAAATCTTTTTGGTGGCTGAATGGAAGAGTAATTGAAATGGAGAGAAATGTGAAGCAGGAAGATCCACCAGCAGGATATATGAGTCAGGCAGACCCATCAGTAGCATAAAATGATGAGGGTTTGCATCTAAGTGTAGCAATATAAGAGAAAAGGGGATGAATTTGAGAGATACTGCAAAGGTGAACTTGACAGGTCTTTGAAACAGACTGGACAAGGGGGTAAGGTGGATGGGAGAGAGAATGAAGAGACAAGAATGAAACCTAAGTTGTAATCCTGAGGGATTGGAAAGATGTTGTCTCCTTCTGCTATGGTAATAGGGGAATTAGGGTGGAGAGAAGGTATAGAGGGAAATATGATAGTTTTAGAAAAGTGAGATTGGAGGTCAGCAAAGAGGTTGGGTCAGGCATAGAGATAGTAATTAAATGTAAAGAGAAGAAAAGAGGATCCAGCACAGAGCCTTTTGGGCCACTTTGTTATCATATGCTGTCATCTGGATAAGGCTTCAGCAAAGGAGACTGAGAAAGAACAACTAGATAGATACAAAGAAAATCAGGAGACGGAGATATTCTAAAAATCTCAAGAGGAAAGGGTATCAAGAATAGGAAAATGACTCAAATTCTGCAGAGAAGTTGATTAACAGCTTTGGAGAAAACAAGTTTCAGGAGAATGATGAGGTCAGAAACTGAATTCCAAGGGATTAAGAAGAGAAAGAGAGAGTGAATGGAGCTGCCTATTATAGACAAAAAAGGAAGGAAGAAATATATCACAATAGTTAAGAGGGAATAGAAGGATCCAGAAAGAGGTTTTTTTTTGTTAAGATGAGGGTAGAGAAGATACGGATGTGTTTATAGGCTATTGGGAAGGAGCCAGTGGACAGGGAGAGATGGAAGATAATTGACAGACTGGAAGTAGCAGAGGGAGACAATCTGTTGAAGGTTATGAGATAAAATGGAGTCACTTTTATAGGACAGTAATTAGCCTTCATATGAAGTAAGACTGCATCTTCATGTGAGATGGGGTAAAGGAGGAGAGAGTAGTAGAAGGCATCTGAATTATAAGAAATGAAAAAGAGGGGAAAAGAGTGAATTTATGGGAAATAGCCTCTAATTTTTCAGTAAAATTATGAGGCAAAATTCTCAGTTTAGAGTGTATAAGAGGAGGGAAGAGTGGGAGGTTTGAGAAGGGGTGAAAAATTTGGAAAAGCTACTGTGGAGAGCGGAATAATGAGTTGAAAAGGGAAAATATAATAAGATTGTCTAGCAGGAGTGAGGACTCAAGTTGAGGTTGTGTAACAAATTTGGAATAAAATAGAACACTAGCATGATTTTCTCCACCTTTGTTCAGAAAAGAGAAAGGAGACACCTTTACTGCTTCCTAAGAAGCTTTATGATTTTTGACAAATTATCTTACTGCTCTTGATTTCAAGGCCCAAATTCCAACATTTATTAACTTTGTGGTCCTTATTCAAGTCAGTTTTGTAGTCTTGTTTTGCTCATTTAGGAGGCACAAATTATCATTGTATTTGTAAAATGTCAAGTAATAGAAATAAGATTTTTATTTATTTGTCAAAAGAGAATGTCTGCCTTATTACCTAAGGAAGTAGTTGGGAGAATCAAATAAGACGATGGGAAAATATGTTGAAATCCACATGTTATAGATCTATGACACAATTAATATTAGTTGATCCTTGTTAATTTTGTCCTGCCATTTCCAAGTCATATAGCCTTGGATAAAATACACCACTTTCCTAATCCTTAGTTTCTTCAACTGAGAATAAGAGGGGAGGGGACTGGATCCAATGATTTCTGGAGTCCCTTCAAGCTTCAAACAATGACACTTGGATCCCTTCCTCTCCTTTCTATTCTACCTTCCTTTTTCTGGTACATGAGGTCCTTACTTTCTTCACAAAGTCTTTTCATTAACAGTTCTGGCCCAGTTTCCCCCAAAGGCCTTTGTCACCAGGTGGTCCAGGCACTGTTGTTGACTGGTCCAATCCCTGGAGTTGTACCATAATGCAGAAAAGACATTTGTGTTAGGTCTGAGCATCTGCCTCACCTCAAACATCAGTCAGGAACCAAGTTGCTGTCATTTTCTGATCACAAGATGACAACAGAATCACTCAAATATAGGGAAAGAGATCAAAAACTATCTCATGCTGGCAATCATACATTATCCTATATTGACCACCATGTTAGGACTAAACCATCCCTGGATCATAAACCTTATGCTAGGGCCAATGTTTTGCCCACACTTTCCCATGAGAATGGGACCAAGACAATTGCTCTGTCTTTACCAACTACAGGACGTGTAACAGCTCCGTTCAGCTCTAGCCACTTAGATGACTCTTCACTGCATACAATCCAATGGGCCAAAGCTCTTTTGGGCCCTGAGTACTTTCCGAAGATTCCACAGACCTGTGAATGTCAGATGCATCTACCATATCTCAATCAGAAACCCACCCTACTACCAGTCACTGACCAGTGTTTTGAGATTCCACAATGGCCCCAGGCCTGGCCCGGGACTACACTGGCATGTTCCAGTTCCCAGGATAAGGCTCTACTGCTGCACTCCAAGAATGAGACAGGAACTATCACTTCCTTATCACAAAGTTTCAGCCACTCTCCTAAGGCCATAATGACACCATTGCCATCTTTGAACCAAGGGCCTAGGGCCAGAGCTATGATAATATCTGAGCTGATCCCCTGGGTTCAGGTCTCTACATCAAAAATATCCCAGGATAACATGGACCCCAGGGTAACTACTTCATTACAATGCCCTGACCACCCGTCTGTAATCAGAACTGGATCATCTTTGCAGAACAATCACTATTCCACGTTCACAGCTATATGCCCACCACACCCCAAATATCTGAATAATTTCATCTCTTCAGAATCTGGAAGGGTCACAGCCATAGCTAGAGCATCATCAGGTCCAAATTTCCTAACCAAAGCAAAAACCTTGCCATCACTAAGTCAGGAATACCCAGTACAAGGCAGAGGTGGTTTTTCTCTTCCCAAGGGTGAAGTCTTTCTTCCATGTGATAACCAAATACCTGAGGCTTCACTGACATCATCTTATAAGTTTAAGACCACATCAAAACCATCACCATATCCTGACCTCCAAGCCAATCACCCATCACCCTCTGACCCCTGTGCTTCAGCCCAGGTTCCATCTAGTTTAAAAAAGCAAGTTGCAAATGCACCAGAGACTGGTCCCCGTGAAAAGGCTCTACCACACATTAAATGTAAGATCACAAAGGTACCACTTTCTAAGAATCAGGCAGAGTTGGCTCCACAGCAGGATAAACTAGCCAAGGACCGGACTACATGTTCTGGGCTACCAGGTTCTGATCTCTCATTTACAGTTCCATCAATCCTAAAGCATCCGTCTGAATTTTTCCAGGATTCTACTCACCAAGACATACCCACTTTGGTTCCAAGGATTTGTGCCAATGTGTCATTAATTCCCTGTCAAGAACCTTCAAAAGCACTCAGCCCAGACAACCGGACTGAAAGAAAATTAAGGCCTGATGCCCAGGAGAAACCTTTACTAAGTCCTAAACACAAAGAAGAAGCTATTTTGGACCCTATCTGTGGGCTGCTGTCTCCAAATGCCCCAGATTGCCCACCTTCACCTTCAGTAGGTCTGGACCACCAGCTGACAGTTCCATCAACCCCAATCCCATCTGAATCTAGTCACCAGACCACAATTATCTCTAGCACTGACTGCCATACCAATGATATATTAAAACCCAGTAGTCAGGGTACACCAAAATTAGCTAATGACCACTGTGAATCAGTGCCATTGGAACCCCCTCATCAGGACATTCTGCAACCTGCTGTGGATCACCAGGCTGAGTCTACGGGAAACTCTCATCCTGAAATGACACTCCAGGTATTCCATTTCCAGTGGAAAACAAAGACTAGAACAAATAAAGAAAGCCAAGAAACCCAGATAGCCCCTCTATTAGACAAAGACCTGCATGCTAACCCCACAGAAGAATATAAAAACAGTCAAAGCAAGCCTGTAACAGCCCCAGAACACTGTAAAACACCTAAACAGAGCTCTTGCCCCTGGCCCATGCTTGCACCACATCCCAGTCCTGAAGCTCTAAAAAGTTGTGATAACATGGCCAAGAAGGCTTTGAGCACTAACCATCCAGATGAGGCTCAATCTACCAAACAAAATAAGATTCAGACTCTGCAGAATACTGAAGCCACGTGGTGTTTTAATCACATCAAACCCTATATCATTGATGGGAAGGTAGTCATCCCTGCTATAACTGTGAAGAACATCATCACTTCTATCCCTCAGGAGAAAATTAAAAAAGACATCTCTAAGCAGATTCTCCTACGTCGCATGAAAGGGGCCACCCGTCGGCCCGGACGACGTATACTATCCAGTTATAGAGTTTGCTTAGCTTGTGCCTCCTGGATCCCAAATGGCTGTCCTCACATTCCAGGAACAAAGTATTCTGGTCAAGCATTATTACTGGTCATACCTAGGCCTCTACCTGGTTCTGAAGAAGAGATGGGCTTGAAATTTGTCCTCCATCTGCCCCATATTAAAAAATCTTCCATTCGTAACATCACACCCACAGTTTGTACACAAAATCCCTCCAGTGTTTCACCTCCCTGACTAGAACCAGGACCCCCTGATGATTTCACCATTTATCACCAACTATAAATAGGGATCACCATACTTAACATTATGCTTGGCAAATGATCACAGGTGGTGAAGAGAAAATCATGTCAGTAAGTTCTCATTGGAAAATGTCTTAGAAAAAGTGACATTATCAGTGAAGAAACATGAGAAGGGTCTCAAAAGTCATTGGTGATATTACAAAAAAGAAAGAATAAACTGAACAACAGATTCTGTCATGTTGTTGGTGATTATGTTTGATTGTGTGTTTCATTTATTATTGTGTGTATTCTTACAGGGAAATAAAGGGCTAGATACCTTGTTAAAGGGTCTCATAGGGCTGTTATGAGAAGGTTCACTATAGTCAAAATATTCTCTTTTACTCCCTATTAACTCTTTAAAAAATTTTTAAAGTAGTATTTTTTTTTACATATATGTAAAGAAAATTTTCAATATTGATCTTTGCAAGACTTTGTGTTCCAAATTTTTCTTCCTTCCTCCCTTATCTTTCCCCTCCCCAAGACAGTAAGCATATGATATAGGTTAAATATGTGCAGTTATTTTAAAAAATATTTCCATATTTGTCATGTTGTACAAGAAAAAATCAGACCAAAAAGGAAAAAACCGTGACAGACAGACAAGCAAACAAAAAGATGAAAATATAGTACTTTGATCCACATTCAGTCTCCATAGTTCTCTCTTTGGATGAGGATGGCATTTTTAATCCCTAGTCTAATGGAATTGCCTTGAATCACATGTTGAGAAGAGTCAAGTCCATAACAGTTAATCTTGCTAAAACTGTGTACAATATTTTCCTGGTTCTAACTTCACCCAGCATCAATTCATGTAAGTCTTTCCAGGCTTTCCTGAAATCAGCCTGCTGCTCATTTCTTATATCTTCCATTACATTCACATACATAATTTCTACAGTCTTTCCTTAATACATGGGCTTTCACTTAATTTCCAGTTTCTTGCCACCACAAACAGAGCTGCTACAAACATTGTTGTACATGTAGGTTCTTTTCTCTCTTTTATGATCTCTTTGGGATATAGACCCAGTAGATATACTGATGGATCAAAGAATATACAATTTGATAGCTCTTTGCACATCATTCCAAATTGCTCTCCAGAATGGCTGAATCAGTTCACAACTCCCATCAACAATGTATTAGTGTTCCAGTTTTCCCACATTCCCTCCCACATTTATTATTTTCTTTTCCTGTCATCTTAGCCAATATGATGGGCATAAGGTGGTACCTCAGAATTATTTTATTTTGTTTCTCTGATCAATAGTTTTATATAGCATTTTTCATATGACTAAAAGTGACTTCAATTTCATCTGAATATTATTCATATCCTTTGATCTTTTATCAGTTGGAGAATGACTTGTATTATTATTCTTATATATGTATATATAATTCTCATATAATATTCTTAACGAATTAAAATTCTAAAATTCTTTATAATTTATAAATAAAGGCTTTATCAGAAATACAGGCTGTAAAAACTTGTCCCGTAGTTTTCTGCTTCCCTTCTAATACTGGCTGCAATAATTTTGTTTGTACAGAACCTTTTTAATTTAGTGTAATCAAAATTATCCATTTTATATTTCATAATGTTCTCTAATTCTTCTTTGGCCATAAATTCCTCCCTTCTCCACATATTTGACAGGAAGACTATCCTTGCTCTCCTAATTTGCTTATAATTTCACCCTTTATGTCTAAATCATGAACCTGTTTTGATCTTATTTCAGTATAGGGTGTTAGATGCTGTTAATGTTTAGTTTCTCCATCCTGTCTTCCAATTTTCCCAGCAATTTTTGTCAAACAGTTAGTTGTTTCCCATCTCCCCCAAAAGCTGGAATCTTTGCATTTATTAAATACTAGATTACTGTAGTCATTGACTATTGTGTCTTCTGTACCTAACTTATTCCACTGATTTACTAGATTAGTGACTATTTATTAACCAGTATCAAATAGCTTTGATGGCTGTGGCTTGAAAATATAATTTTAGGTCTGGTATGGTTAGGCTACCTTCCTTTGCATTTTTTCATTAATTCTCTTAATATTCAAAATCTTTTGTTCTTCCAGATGAATTTTATTATTTTTTTTAACCTCTACAAAGTAAATTTTTGGCAGTTTGACTGATATGTCACTAAATAGATTAATTTAGGTAGAATTGTCATTTTTTTATTAGCTCAGCCTACCCAAGTACAATTGATATTTTCCCAATTATTTAAATCTGAGCTTATTTGTATGAAAATTGTTTTGTAGTATGTACATATAGTTTCTGGCTTTGTATTGGCAGGTAGGCCCCCAAATATTTTGTATTGTCTAAAGTTATCTTAAATAGTATTTCTCTTTGTATCTCTTGCTGCTGGGTTTTGTTGGTAACATGTAGAAATGCCAATTATTTGTGTGAGTTATTTTATATCCTGCAATTTTGCAAAAGTTATTGTTTTTTAGTTGATTCTCTAGAATTCTCTAAATAAACCACCATATCATCTGTAAACAGTGATAGTTTTGTTTCCTCATTGTCTACTTTTATTCCTTCAATTTCTTTTATTCTCTTATTGCTACAATATTGAATAATAGTGGTGATAATGGATAATCTTGTTTCACCCTTGATCTTATTGGGAATGCTTCTAACTTATCCCCATTACATATAATACTTGATGATGATTTTAGGTAGATTCTATTTATCATTTTAAGGAAAATTCCATTTATTCCTGGGCTTACTAGTGGTTTTTTTTTTTTTTTTTTAATTAGGAATGGGTGTTATGTTTTGTCAGGTGCTTTTTCTGCATCTATAAGATATTTTCATTTCTATTAGTTTTGTTATTGATACAGTCAATTATGCTGATAGTTTTCCTGATATAAACTAGCTCTGCATTCTTGATATAAATCCCACTTGAGCATAGTACATTACTCTGGTGATAAATTGCTTTAATTTCTTTGCTGATATTTTATTTGAGAATTTTGTTAGAAATTCCAATAAATTTGGGATGAAAAAATGCCATCTGCATCCTGAGAAAGAACTATAGAGAATATGGATTGAAGCATAATATTTTCATCTTTTTCTTTAGTTTTTTTTTTTTTTTCTTTCTCATTTTTTTTTCTGTTTTGGTTTGATTTTTCTTGCTCAATATCACAAGTATGGAAATATCCTTAAAAGAATTGCACATATTTAATCTATATTAGATTACTTGCTGTTTTGGGAAGGGGGAGGTAAGGGAGGAAGCAAGAAAAATTAAAATACTATTGAAAATTTTTTTTTTTAAAGAAAGATTTGCAGGACCGGATGGATTTACAAGTGAATTCTATAAAACATTTAAAGGACAATTAATTCTAATACACTGTATAAACTATTTGGGAAAAAAATTTAAAAAAAGATTTTTATATCAATGTTCAATAGGGAATTGATCTATAATTTTCTTTTTTCTGTTTTGTCCCTTCCTAATTTAGATATCAGCACAATGTCTGTCATAAACTATTTTTCCAAATAGTTGGGGGGCAGAAATAGAAACATTTTTAAATGAATATGTTTATGTCTGATGTTTTACAAACATCAAGCATAGTAGAAGTAGTTTGTTCAAAGAATAGTTTTCAAGACTTTTATAAACTGATCAAGAATAAAATGAGCAGAACCAGCAAAACCAGCGACTTATACAATAATTACAACATTGTAAAAACAAACAGCTTTAAACTTTGAAAGCTTTAAAAACCCTAATCAGTACAATGTCTAATCATAATTTTAAAGAATCAATGATAAAACCAGTTATCCATTATTAAGGTGATAGACTTAGGGTGCAGAAAGAGGCATGTTTTTGTATACAACCACTGAGAGAATTTATTTTCCTTGATTTGATATTTATTTTGCTTGATTTGTTGCAAGTAATTTGTTTTTCTTTTTTTTCAAAGGATTAAGAAGTGGAAGAGAGAGCAAAAATATATTTATTTTTAAAATGGGAATGCTACAGATGTGGAATGTTGCATATATTTTCAGATGACCTCATTATGTTATTATTGATATTTTTTTCCCAAGACAACTCTCAAAAAATTGGAGAAAAATGTTATCTAAATGTAAAAATAAAATATATGAATAAAACTTTTTTAAAAGGAGCTTCATTAAGAATCTGAAAAGATTCTAAAATCTTGTATCATTGGAAGATGTGGGGAGTTATAGATTGGAAAAAATTTTAAATATACAGTCTGGAAACAAGATGATAGGAGGACTGGGAATGAGTAATTTGATATGAGTAAAGACATATTTATGGATACCATGGATGTCTTTTCCTTGGTTTGATTGAGAAAGGTATCCATAATAGCTTGTTTGAGAAGACAAAGCATGAATTTTGTAGTTCTTTAATGATCTGAGGAGATTCATTCTCTAGAAAGGCTAAAGCAAAGTGTGATGCATAATGGAGAATATAGTGATTATTCTCTCTGCCTGTCTAACTGGCTCCTTTATGAACCTCAAAGAAAAGAGAGACTCACTGTTCCTATATATAAAACTACAAAATAAACCCAAGATAACATAAGACAATTTTTTAGGCGACATCTGTAAGGGAACCCATGAATCCTCCTATCCCCATCCTCCACCAGTCTTTTCTTCATGGGCCCTCATGTCTTTTCATATATATTTGTTCTTAATGGCTGGTTATCTTGTAGATTTTTTTCTCTTCCATAACTTGTGATTTTTACTTAAGATTATCAAGCCAGATGACTGTTGGGATTCATAGGTAAGATGATGATGGAAAGACTGAGGATGATTATTGTAAATAAGCCTCCCAAATATGATGATGAAATGCTGGAATTAGAGCATATCTTTACATAGGAACTTTGAAGTAGAAAAATTTCACATTCATCCCAGAATTATGCAGACACATTAGTATGGCAAGCAAATGTCCTTCAGAATGATGTTTCATTTTTAGAACATGGCGACAAAACCTTGGAATTAGGATTAAAATATATATTAAATAATATATAAAATATCTAAAAATATACTGATAGTGTTAAAAATAATAATAAATAGTATATAATAATAAAATAGTAACAAACCAAATTGAACAGACTGCATAATTAATTAGTTGA
This sequence comes from Sminthopsis crassicaudata, assembly GCF_048593235.1. Taxonomy (NCBI): domain Eukaryota; kingdom Metazoa; phylum Chordata; class Mammalia; order Dasyuromorphia; family Dasyuridae; genus Sminthopsis; species Sminthopsis crassicaudata. The sequence goes on along the minus strand of NC_133619.1, from coordinate 300,590,472 downwards.
CACATGTTGATCAGGCTGATAACTGGAATTTCTCTCATCTGTAATTGGAGGTTTTGTTTGCAAATGTTATTTTCTCCTAGGGAAAGGGAATTGACTGTTAATAGTAGAAAATTATGCCACCTTATGCCATACATCTTCGAAGTTATATTATGTGATATCATTTAAAACGTTTGGGAGTTTCTCTATTCTAGTCTATAAAGTTTCTCTATTCTATTCTATAAAGAATCAGAACTCATTTTTACTTCAGCCTAATAATGGTCATGAAATTTTGGATCTGAAACTGGTGTTTGGTGCCTGATAAAATTAGGTAAGGTAGTTTCATTCTGGCTTGGTGGTATCATTGCCCCCATCCTTTAGACCAGGTTTTCTTTGTTTCCCACCATCAGGTAGTGAGGCCTGAATTTGGGGTACTACTTCTGAGAGAACCACTTTTTTGGAGGTGTAGGTGTAGTTATAGCAACTAAAAGTATAGTTAAGTGATCAAGACCTGAGGGAACCCAAACCTTTTGGTAAAGGAAGGATATAGGTATGGTTTGAATTCTAGAATACAATGCAGCTTTACTCTGGGGTTTGAGATCTTGATCTTGAACTTCAAGTGGAAACAAAGTTCAGAAGAGAGGGTCTTCGGCCTTGCAATCTGAGGAAAAGAATCCTGTGGTCTGCCCATTCAGTCAATATACCTATTGTGTAGGTATATAAATTATTATATAACTTGTTTTTTATGGCCTGTAAAAATTGTATTTTTGTGGCTTCTGCACAATGGATATAGGATATGGTAATCATTGCCCTGGTATAAATTCAAATTAGAACTGGTGACCTCGTTTGGGTTTGATCAGGTGGATTCTAGATCTAACAAGATCTGGTAGTTAGGAATCCTGTATCACTAAAACAGGTTCCAGGGAGTTCTGATCTAAATATTTAGCAGAGGCCTTCCTTGACTAAAATTAAACAGGGCCCAGATGAACTTTTTCCTGATTTTGTGGCCCAAAAAGACAGCTGTTGAGAGGTCCCTGAGTAAAGGGGAAGCCTGCAGCCTCCTTATACAGAAATTGGCATGGGAGAATGCTAATACTAACTGCCAGAAGGCCATGCTTACTTTAGGAGAGGAGGCTGGCCTGGAAGAGATGATAAAGAGATGTGAGCATGTTGGCTCCAGTGCCTTTCAGATGGATGCCCTCGCAGCTGCTATGTCTAAAGGGGTTGTAGTAGAAGACCTGCCCTGGCAGTTTGTAGACAAATGGGGTATTCTGACCCCTAGTTGTTCTTAGGCACAATCATGAGGTGGGGACATATTGAAGTCTTGTGGGGCCTCAGTTTCTATAACACCTCCACAGGGTTTTTAATTGGGGTCATTGGATGTTCAGCATCACTGTTGATATCATGCTCCCACCACTAACTTGGAAATCTAACACCCCAGTTTGGGTACCCCCTTGGGCCCTCCCAGTGGAAAAAGCCCACGCCTTATGTGAAATTGTGCAAAAAACAGTTGAAGGCCAGACATATCGAACAAATGTCCAGTCCATGGAATAGCCCTGTATGTATCATAAGGAAAAAATCTGGGAAATTCGGAATGCTAGTGGACCTTAAGGCCATTAATGCTACTGTAGAACCTATGGGAGCCCCACAGCCTGGCATGCCATCTCTTAATCTGGTACCCCTCAGCTGGCCAGTTACAGTAATAGACATACAAGATTGTTTGTCCCCATCCCTCTGGCCCCAGAGGAAAAGAAAAGCTTTGCTTTTACCTTTCCCTCCATAAACAATGCAGGGCCTGATCTGCACTGCCAATGGAAAGTTCTCCCCCAAGGGATGTGTTGTAGTGCAAGTGCTAGAAGCAATTAGGAAGGTGTGGCTTCATGCCAGGATACTGCACTATATGGATGATAGACTGTTATCAAGGAGCAGTGGGAAAGCTCTCTCTGCCTGATTAAGGAGACCATAAGCATTCCCGCTCAACATGGACTGGTGGTAGCCCCAGAAGAGACCAACATAACTATCCCATCATTTACCCGGGGCTCCGCATGGGGATTTCTGCAGTTACTAATCAGATACCTAACTTACAATTGGACAAGGTGAATACTCTGAACCTATTTCAGAAACTAGTTGGACAAATTCAATGGTTAAGGGCTCAAGCTATTCCTGTTTCTCTAATGCAGTCTTTATATGACATCTTGAAAGGAGAGTCTGATCTAAACTCCCCTTGTAAATAGAACTCTTCTGTGAAGGACACAATTTATGAGATCATTGCTCTCACTTCTAAAACTGAAACAGCGAGGTGGGACGCCATGCATCTCATAGAGGTCTCTTTAGTAGGCCACAAAAGTCCTTTCACAGTATTACATCAAGATAGAAAAATGTTGGAATATGCTTACTTCTTCCCTTGCTGTCCCATATTCTGGTACAGCCCCCTTGTAAGACGATTGTTGATGAACCTGTGCAAGGTGCCAATGTCTTTACTGACACCACTAATAACCACAAGGCCTCAATTGTATCATGAGTGCTCAGAAGAGATTCTGGTGTTAGAGACCCCTTATGATTCCACTCAGAAAAATGAGCTTTTTGTTATTCTCCAGGCTGTAAGAAATACCCTAAGCCCATTAACATCATATCAGCTTATATACTGTCTGAGGGCTTAGAGGCATTGAGGATGCAACTTTCTACAACCCGAGAATTCAATTGCTAACCTTCTTGCTGAATTGCAGCTGACTTTACAGACTAGGAAACATCCCATTTATGTCCTGATGGATACTCTCACCAGTGCTGTGCAGGAGGTCTATTTGTGGGCAATGAGGTGGCGTACCATGCTTTACAAAGCTCCCTTCTCACAGTCACCTCTTCCTGAACGTGCCCATGAATTTCTTCACTTACTAATAATTTTCTACATTGCCTTTATGGCCTCACCCGGAAACAAGCCCAACAGATAGTGAAGCAGTGCGTTCAGTGTGTTTCGTTTCTCCTCCTCCACCTAGTAAAGGAGTTAATCCCCAGAGTTTATTCTCCAATAATTTGTGGCAAATGAATGTGACACATGTGAGCCTTGTGGTCATCCATGTCTGTGTTGATACCTTTTCTAAATTTCTTTGGGCCATGATGGCCTTCCATGAGAACACTCCGTTGGTCATTAAACATTAGTTGCTTCTCCTCTCACAGAGTTTCTAATACCATAAAGACCAACAGTAGTCCAGCTAAGCAGATGGCCACCTTCCTCACCATGTTGGCCATTAAACATGTTACTGGGATTCCCTATAACCCCCAGGATCAGGTCCTATCATACTCTGAAGGCTCCTATCATACTCTGAAGGCCACCCTTCTTAAACAGAAAGGGGGAGGAAGGAGGCAGAACCCCTGATGGCCCACACAGGCGGATGTGGATAAGACCTTATATACTTACAATTTGTTGTGCCTAGACAGGGATTCCGGCCTCTGTCCAGGAATGATACATTTGGCACAATCTTATAGAAAGGACAGAAAATTAGGCCCCATGAAAACATCGCTTCAAGCGCCAGAGAACATTCAAAAGGTCCTTTGGAAGGACATGGAAGGACACTGGCAAAGTCCATTCTTAGTACTTGGAGAGGGCCAGGATATTTATGTCTTGCAGGTCCTGATGGAGAAGGCTGCTGGATTCCAGAAAGAAGAACAAGGAAAGTAGCCTCTATAAAAACTGGGGCTGAAGAAGAGAAGGAAATGATCCAAGAAATGCTGAGACAGTGCCATAGCAGAGAGATGACTACCCTTGCCGGAGCAGCTTAGTGACTGAATCTAGCACACTTCCTTTTTCATCCCCTTCTATTGTATCCCATGGGCTCTATGTAGACACTTTTGTATTGTTGCTTCTTTTACTTTTGTCTACTTTACTAGGATGCTTTATATGTATTCTTTTTTTTTTTTTTTTTTTACTGTTCAATATTTTATTTTATTTTTATTTTTTTATTAATTTTTATAATTATAACATTTTATTTGACAGTACATAAGCATAGGTAATTTTTTACAACATTATCCTTGTACTCCCTTCTGTTCCAAATTTTTCACCTCCTTCCCTCCACCCCCTCCCCTGGATGGCAGGCATTCCCATACATATTAAATATTTTATAGTATATCCTAGGTACAATATATATGTGCAGAACCGAATTTTGTTGTTGTTGTTGTTGCAAAGGAAGAATTGTATTCGGAAGCTAAAAATAATCTGGGAAGAAAAACAAAACAAAACAAAACAGTGCTCATAGTTTATACTCATTTCCCAGTGTTCCTTTTCTGGATGTAGCTGATTCTGTCCATCATTGATCAATTGGAATTGGATTAACTCTTCTCTGTGTTGAAGATATCCACTTCCATCAGAATGCATCCTCATACAGTATCATTGTTGAAGTATATAATGATCTTCTGGTTCTGCTCATTTCACTCAGCATCAGTTGATGTAAGTCTCTCCAAGTCTCTCTGTATTCCTCCTGTTGGACGTTTCTTACAGAACAATAATATTCCATAACATTCATATACCATAATTTACCCAACCATTCTCCAATTGATGGGCATCCATTCAACTTCCAGCTTCTAGCCAGTATGAAAAGGGCTGCCACAAACATTTTGGCACATACAGGTCCCTTTCCCTTCTTTAGGATTTCCTTGGGATATAAGCCCAGGAGTAGCACTGCTGGGTCAAAGGGTATGCACATTTTGATAACTTTTTGGGCATAATTCCAGATTGCTCTCCAGAATGGTTGGATTCTTTCACAACTCCACCAACAATGCATCAGTGTCCCAGTTTTCCCACATCCCCTCCAACATTCATCATTATTTGTTCCTGTCATCTTAGCCAATCTGACAGGTGTGTAATGATATCTCAGAGTTGTCTTAATTTGCATTTCTCTGATCAATAGTGATTTGGAACACTCTTTCATATGAGTGGAAATAGTTTCAATTTCATCATCTGAAAATTGTCTGTTCATATCCTTTGACCATTTATCAATTGGAGAATGGCTTGATTTCTTATAAATTAAAGTCAATTCTCTGTATATTTTGTAGATGAGGCCTTTATCAGAATGTTTACCTGTAAAAATGTTTTCCCAATTTGTTACTTCCCTTCTAATCTTGTTTGCATTAGTTTTGTTTCTGCAGAAACTTTTTAATTTGGTGTAATCAAAATATTCTATTCTGTGATCAATAAAGGTCTCTAGTTCTCCCTTGGACACAAACTCCTTCCTCCTCTACAAGTCTGAGAGGTAGACTATCCCATGTTCCTCCAATTTATTTATGATTTAGTTCTTTATGCCTAAATCTTGGACCCATTTTGATCTTATCTTAGTATGTGGTGTTAAATGCGGTCCATGCCTAGTTTCTGCCATACTAATTTCCAGTTTTCCCAGCAGTTTTTGTCAAATAATGAATTCTTATCCCAAAAGTTGGGATGTTTGGGTTTGTCAAACATTAGATTGCTATTTTTATTTACGATCTTGCCTAACCTATTCCACTGATCAACTAGTCTATTTCTTAGCCAATACCAAATTGTTTTGGTGACTGTTGCTTTATAATATAATTCTAGATCAGGTACAGCTAGACCACCTTCATTTAATTTTTTTTCATTACTTCCCTTGAAATTCTCAACCTTTTGTTGTTCTATATGAATTCTGTTTTTTTTTCTAGGTCATTAAAATAGTTTCTTGGGAGTCTGATTAATATAGCACTAAATAAATAGATTAGTTTAGGGAGTATTGTCATCTTTCTTATATTCGCTCAGCCTATCCAAGAGCACTGAATGTCTTTCCAATTGTTTAAATCTGACTTTATTTTTGTGGCAAGTGTTTTGTAGTTTTGCTCATATAATTCCTGACTTTCCTTTGGTAGATATATTCCCAAGTATTTTATACTATCGACCGTTATTTTGAATGGAATTTCTCTGTGTATCTCTTGCTGTTGGATTGTGTTGGTAATGTATAAAAATGCTGAGGATTTATGTGGATTTATTTTATATCCTACAACTTTGCTAAAATTCTGAATTATTTCTAATAGCTTTTTAGCAGAGTCTTTGGGGTTCTCTAAGTATACCATCATGTCATCTGCAAAGAGTGATAGTTTGATTTCCTCATTTCCTACTCTAATTCCTTGAATCTCTTTCTAGGCTCTTATTGCTGAGGCTAGCATTTCTAGTACTATATTGAATAGTAATGGTGATAGTGGGCAACCTTGTTTTACTCCTGATCTTACAGGGAAAGGTTCTAGTTTATCGCCATTACATATGATGTTTACTGAAGGTTTTAAATATATGCTCCTTATTATTTTAAGGAATAGTCCATTTATTCCTATACTCTCAAGCGTTTTTAGTAGGAATGGATGTTGGATTTTATCAAATGCTTTTTCTGCATCTATTGAGATGATCATATGGTTTTTATTAATTTGATTATTAATATGGTCAATTATACTAATAGTTTTCCTAATATTAAACCAGCCCTGCATAGCTGGTATAAATCCTACTTGATCATAGTGTATTATCCTGGGGATGATTTTCTGAAGTCTTTTTGCTAATATCTTATTTAAGATTTTAGCATCAATATTCATTAAGGAAATTGGTCTATAGTTTTCTTTCTCAGTTTTCGATCTACCTGGTTTAGGTATCAGTACTATGTCTGTGTCATAAAAGGAATTTGGTAGGACTCCTTCAATCCCTATTTTTTCAAATAGTTTATATAGCATTGGAGTTAGTTGTTCTTTAAATGTTTGATAGAATTCACATATAAATCCATCTGGTCCTGGGGATTTTTTCTTAGGAAGTTGGTTAATAGCTTGTTCTATTTCTTTTTCTGAGATGGGACTATTTAGACTACTTACTTCTTCCTCTGTTAATCTGGGCAAGCTATATTTTTGAAGGTGTTCTTCCATTTCATTTAAGTTATCGAATTTATTAGCATAAAGTTTAGCAAAGTAGCTCCTAACTATTGTTCTAATTTCCTCTTCATTAGTGGTGAGTTCTCCCTTTTCATTTTCAAGACTAACAATTTGCTTTTTCTCTTTCCTTTTTTTAATCAGGTTTACTAAGGGTTTGTCTATTTTGTTGGTTTTTTTCATAGAACCAACTCTTAGTTTTATTAATTAATTAAATAGTTTTTTTTACTTTCAATTTTAATCTCACCTTTTAATTTTAGAATTTCAAGTTTTTGTGTTTGTCTGGGGGTTTTTAATTTGTTCCTTTTCTAGCAATTTTAGTTGTAACCCCAATTCGTTGGCCCTCTTTTTCTCTATTTTATGCAAGTAGGCTTGTAGAGATAGAAAGCTTCCCCTTATTGCTGCTTTGGCTGTATCCCACACATTTTGGTATGATGTCTCATTATTGTCATTTTCTTGGGTGAAGTTATTAATTATGTCTATGATTTGCTGTTTTACCCAATCATTCTTTAGTATAAGATTATTTAGTTTCCAATTATTTTTTGGTCTCTTTTCACCTGGCTTTTTATTAAATGTAATTTTAATTGCATTGTGGTCTGAAAAGGATGCATTTACTATTTCTGCCTTACTGCATTTGATTTTGAGGTTTTTATGTCCTAGTATATGGTCAATTTTTGTATAGGTTCCATGAACTGTTGAGAAGAAAGTATACTCCTTTCTGTCTCCATTTAGCTTTCACCAAAGATCTATCATATCAAACTTTTCTAGTATTCTATTTACCTCTTTGACTTCTTTCTTATTTATTTTGTGGTTTGATTTATCTAATTCTGAGAGTGCAAGGTTGAGATCTCCCACTATTATAGTTTTGCTGTCTATTTCTTCTGGCAGCTCTCTTAATTTCTTTTTTAAGAATTTAGATGCTGCACCACTTGGTGTGTATATGTTTAATATTGATACTACTTCATTATTTATGCTACCCTTTAGCAGGATATAATGCCCTTCCTTATCTCTTTTAATTAGATTAATTTTTGTTTTTGCTTGATCTGAGATGAGGATGGCTACCCCTGCTTTTTTGGCTTTGCCTGAAGCATAGTAGATTCTGCTCCACCCTTTTACTTTTAATTTGAATGTATCACCCTGTTTCAGGTGTGTTTCCTGTAAACAACATATAGTAGGATTCTGACTTATGATCCAATCTGCTAACTGCTTCCTCTTTATGAGGGAGTTTACCCCATTCACATTTATGGTTAGAATGACTAATTCTATATTGCTTGCCATCCTGTTAACCCCTGCTTATGCTTTTCTCCTTTCCTTCCCTCTTACCCCTCTACCCAGTATTAAACTTGTGAACACCACTTGCTTTTCACAACCCTCTTTTTTTAGTATCCCTCCTCCACCTTAAAGTTACTTCCCTTATTTTACCCCTTCTCCTCACAATTTCTGTATTCCCTTCCCCTTAGCTTACTCTCACTTTTCAATGAAGTAGAAGAAGTTTCACCATAAATCGAATATGTCTATTGATACACACTATGTTCATCTCCCTCCTTTCTTTCTCTCAGATATAATAGGTTACCTTTGCCTCTTCATGAGAGGTAGTACCATCACTTTACACTTTTTTATGATATAATTTCCTTTCCACCTCTAGTTTCCAGGACAAATTATACATATGTTCTTTACATATTTTTATAACAGAAGTATAGTTCTCAAGATTTCTTTTTACCTTTTTAGAAATCTCTTGAGTTCTGTATTTGAAGATCAGACATTTTATGTACGTCTGGTTTTTTCCATCAAGAATAGATGGAATTCATTTATTTCGTTAAATGTCCATCTTCTTCCCTGGAAAACGATGCTCATTTTTGCTGGGTAAGTTATTCTTGGCTGCATACCAAGTTCCTTAGCCTTTAGGAATATCATGTTCCAGGCCCTTCATTCTTTTAATGTGGACGCTGCTAGATCCTGGGTTATCCTTATTGTGTCTCCTTTATATCTGAATTGCTTTTTTTTAGCAGCTTCCAGTATTTTTTCCTTTGTCTGATGGTCCTTGAACTTGGCCACTATATTTCTTGGCGTTTTGATTTTAGGGTCCCTTTCAGTAGGTGATCGATGAATTTTTTTATGTCTATTTTACCCTCTGTTTCCAAAACGTCTGGGCAGTTCTCTTTGATAATTTCCTGGAAAATAATGTCCAGGCTCTTTTTTTTCCTCACATTTTTCAGGGAGTCCAATTATTCTCAAATTGTCTCTCCTGGATCTGTTTTCCAGGTCTGTTGTCTTTCTAATAAAGTACTTGACATTCTTTTCAGTTGTTTCATTTCTCTGGTTTTGCTTGACTACCTCTTGGTTTCTCCTTGAGTCATTCATTTCTACTTGTTCGAGTCTAATTTTCAATGATGTATTTTCTTCACTCACTTTTTTATATCTTTTTGTAATTGTTTAATTGAGTTTTTATCTTCTATGGAATTTTTTTCCATTTTATCCATTTTATTTTTTAGAGAGCTGATTTCTTTATCCAGCTCACTAATCCTGTTTTCCTTGGAGTTGTTTACCTTTTCCAGCTCACTAATCTTGTTTCTCAATGATTTGATTTCTTTATCCACTCTGTCTTTAAATGTGTGGGATGACTTCTCCAGGCTCTCTTGCCAAGCTTCCCATTTCTCTTCTAGTTCTCTTGTGAGAGCCTTTTTGATTTCCTCTATGAGATTCTTTTGTATTGAGAAGCAGCTCATATCCCACTTAGGGGATTCCTCTGGGGACTGTCTGTTTTTAGTCTCCTCAGTATTTGAAGTCTGCTCTCTTTCCATACAGAAGCTGTCAATGGTTAGAGCCCTTTTGAATATTTTGTTCATTTTGTCAGAGTAGGAATCGAAGAAAACAAATTGACAAGAGAAACAATTGGTCTGTTTTGGGGGGGATGGGGCTGGATGGTATTAATGGGCTTCCTCTACAGACTGAGGGGGAGGGCAGCAGTGAGGCACTAACAGGACAGCAATGGCTGCGTTGAGTCTGTGCTCTGAGGCTCTGAGAACGAGCTGAGTCAGTCCAGGTGGGGTTTGGGGGTAGCCGGGTTCTGAGAGACACTAGCTTTCCGGGGTTTTAATCTTCACCTCCAGTGTTTACACCCTCTCCGCTGCTCCTGGCTTGCTGCCAAGATGGAGTATCCACAGTGGGTTTTGTAAAAGCCTTTTCACAGAAAGGCAGAGATTGTACCCCTCCCCCCTCCTCTTCCTCCCAATCAGTTTGTCTCTGTGTTTTCCGTTGGAGCCTGAAGGCAGGCAAGCTGGTCTAGTCATGGCCACCAACAGGTAGGCAGAGTAGCCTTAAGAGATGCTACAGGTCATACATGTACAGTAATTTTTAAAAATATTAAGATATTTCCATTGTAGTCATGTTATGAAAGAAAAAATCAGAACTAAAGGGAAAAACCATGAGAAAAGAAAAAAGAAAAAAAAAAGATGAAAATATATACTTTAGGAGGCAGCTAGGTGACACAATGGATAGAGCACCAGCCCCGAATTCAGGAGGACCGGAGTTCAAATCTGGTCTCAGACACTTCACACTTCCTAGCTGTGTGACCCTGGGCAAGTCACTTAACCCCCGCCTCAAAAATAAATAAATAAAAATTTAAAAAAAGAAAATATATGCTTTGATCCTCATTCAGTCTCCATAGTTTTTTGTTTTTTTTGTTTTTGTTTTGTTTTGTTTTGTTTTGTTTTTTTTTCCTGGATGCAGATGGCATTTTCTATCCTAAGTCTATTGGAATTGTCTTTGATCATTGTATTGCTGAGAAGAGCTAAGTCTATCACAGTTGATCATTACATAATCTTGCTCTTATTATGTACAATATTCTCCTGGTTGCTTACTTCACTCACAGCAATTCATGTAGTCTTTTCAGGCTTTCCTAAAATCAGACTGCTCATTATTTCTCACTCTTGTTTTTTTCTGAGGCTGGGGTAAGTGACTTGCCCAGGGTCACATAGCTAGGACGTGTTAAGTGTCTGAGATCACATTTGAACTCGAGTCCTCCTGAATTCAGGGCTGGTGCTCTATCCACTGTGCCACCTAGCTGCCCCACTCATTATTTCTTATAGAATAATAATATTCCATCACATTCATATACCATAACTTCTCCAGCCAATCCCAATTAATGGGCATCCATTCAATTTCCAATTTCTTGCCACCCCAAAAAGAGCTGCTACATATATCTTTGCATATCTGGATCCTTTCCCCTCTTTTATGAGCTTTTGGGAATATCCCATAGTGACATTGCTGGATTAAAGGATATGCACAGTGAAACTGAAAATTTAAAAAAAATTGTTAAAAATTTGATGTTTAATTGGAAAATATTTAATGACTCAAAATATATTTAAAATAAACAAATTACAGAAACCTAAGCCTTACTTCCTAGAACAAGCAAGGGCAACACTGACATGTTATTTACAGCAGAATAAATTATGCTATTTCCTGGAGTTCAAGAAGAAATAATTGAACAGCTAAAGGTATGAATGCAGGTGCAAAGCTATAAGGAAAAGATGCTTTGGTGTTTTGTTCTAGTATTTGAAGCAACAGAATCGACTGAGTTCCATGGTGGTCATGGTGTTCTGCAATGGTGTCATACATTGAACATTCCATGACTAGAGAATTGAGTTGGCTTGGTGATGACAGCCTTTTTGGAGGCCTAAAAGAGAAAACACGTGAATGAATTTATGTATATAAAACAGAGAGAACATAGTTGGGGCAAGCATACTGGGAGACTGAGAATAATAGTCTAATGTTCATTTAGTGTGTTATAGCATCGGAAGGGCTTTCAATGTGACTTATTAAATCCACAGATACACCCCTCTGGTACATTAGTTAGATATTATTATTCCTGTTTGATAAATGAAGTAAATCATGTTTATAAAGTAACCTTAACTTCATACCATGCCTTGTTCTTGATGACAAGGTAAGCCAAATATTGCATGTGTTATTACCTATGTTCCATACTTCAAGAAACTAAGGAATAAAAATAATTAATTTGAACAAGGATGTAGATATGGCTAGTAGTAGAACCATGGATCAGAATGAAGAAATTGAGATTCTCTATGTATCAGTAATAAGGCCAAGACCAGATATGTCTTAAGTAGAAGAGGCAGGGACTGGAAATAGAAATCTTTTAATTTCTAGACCAATGTTGGTTCTTTCAAAACTGTCCATGTTGGTTCTGAGGACCATAATTTTAGGATCAAGACAAAAACCACACTAGCACACACACACACAAAGTTCACAATGAAATATTTAATGGTATCCCATTAAATCATTTAATTATTTTAAATAATTAAAAACAAAATTCTCATCTTTGAAGCCTATTAAAAAGTTAAGTAAAATAACTGTTTCCCCTCTAATTAATCCTTTTAGTACCCTTCTTTTATATTCATGAACTTCTTTCTTGTTCTGGGTTATTCTTAATCTAGATAATATAGTACCATGCTTATTAAGGGGCCTTTAGAATCAAAATTTTTATAGTACTTTTAATAAATCATTTTTTCCAATGAAACTCTTCAATATCCAAATTAAGAGAAAACAGGATTTTCCAAAGGTGAGAATTTGGTTCTTTGGTTTTGATTCTTCTGATTCTAATGTTTTTCATCTTCATACCAACATGGACAGCTATGAAAAATCATTGGTCTAGACATTAAAAGATTGTACTTCCAGTCCTGCCTTTTCTACTTTTTAAGACATATATGATCTTGATTCTATTTCTTATACTTATGGAATCTCAATTTCAGTATTCTGATTATCACTATATCTGTTCCAAACATCATACATACACACATATGTAAATAAAATCTATAAGATATGCATATATACATGTATATGTTCTTTGGGCCAGATGGTGAAGATGAACATGAGAGTTGAAAAAATTCCTGATTGCTTTATTTTACTGGCCCCAAATCTAATTTTTACACTGCAAAGGCCCAAACTTTCAATAAAAACATTTTTACCTGTTTTACTGTATGACATTCAGACCTAGAACATCACTACTTTTAAAGTCCTAGATATGAACATCACGCAGACATTGCATGTTAGATGTGAGAAGAATATAACACATAATAGCAGAAGAAAGAAAGGAGGAGAAGAAAGGAGGAAGAGGGGGAAGAGAAAGAAAAAGAAAAAGGAAGGGGTTGAGGGAGAGGAGGAGAAAAGAACAAGAGGAAGAGAAAGGAGAGGAGGGAAAAAAGAGCAGAAGGAAAAAGAAGAAAAACAAATCAAGATTTCAAGGAATTCTGTGATGGAAAAAGAATATAGGCTGATGACATGAGGAAAAACAAGGTAAGTGGGCAGCCAAAGTTCTTCACTGACACCATCTAGTAGTGAATGAACTTTTGAAAAGGTGTAGAAGGGAATGCCATAGAATGGGTAGGCATGGATTACATTGCATTAATTTTTTTCATTTAAAAAAAGTGTTTTATTTTTCCAATTACATGCAAAAGATATCTGGATCAACATTCAGTTTTGTAAGATTTTGAGTTTCAATTTTTTTTCTCTCTCCCAGCCTAACTTCTCCCTTCCTCAAGATAGCAAGCAATCTGATATAGATTATACATGTAAAATCATTTAAAACATATTTCCATATTAGTTGTGATGTGAAAAATAGACAGAAAAATGGGAGAAAGAAAAAGCAAACAAAAAAGGTGAAAACAGTATGCTTTGATCTGAATTGAGTCTCCATAGTTCTCTCTCTGGATGCAGATAGATGGCATTTTTCATCCCAAGTCTATTGGAATTTTCTTGGATCACTGTATTGCTGAGAAGAATTATTCCCATTACAATTGATCATCATATAACTTTACTGGTACTGAGTACAGTGTTTGCTTGGTTCTGCACACTTCACTCAGCATCAATCAATTCATATAAGTATCTCAAGGCCTCTCTGAAATCATTCTGCTGATCATTTCTTATAAAACAATAACATTACATAACATTCTTATACCATAGCTTATTCAACCATTCCCCAGTTAATGGGCATCCCCTTGACTTCAAATTCTTTGCCACCACAAAAAGAGCTGCTACAAACATTTTTGTATGTCTGGGTCCTTTCCCTTTTTTTATAATTTTTTTGGGGGATATAGACCCAGTAGTGACACTGCTGAATCAAAGGGTATGCATAAGTTGTATAGCCTTTTGGGAATATTTCCAAATTGCTCTCTGAGATAGCTAGATCAACTAGTTCACAACTCTATCAACAATGAATTAGTGTATCAGTTTTCTCACATCCCCTCCAACATTCATTATTATTTTTTCCTGTCATGTAATGGCAAGATAGATGTGAGGTGGTACCTCAGAATAGTTTTTAATTTAATTTCCTTAATTAATAGTGACTTAGAGCATTTTTCACATGTGTATAAATGGCTTTAATTTATCTGAAAATTGTTCATATTCTTTGACCATTTATCAATTGGGGAATGACTTCTGTTCTTGTAAATTTGATTCTTTTCTCTATATAGTTTAGAAATGAGGCTTTTATTCAAAACACTAGCCACAAAAATTGTGTCCCTGCTTTTTGCTTCCCTTCTAATCTTGGCTACATTGGCTTTCTTGTGCAAAACCTTCTTAATTTAATGTAATCAGAATGATCTATTTTGCATTTCATAATGTTCTCTTGTTATTCTTTGGTCATAAATTCCTCCCTTTCTCAAAGATCTGACATAAATTATCCCTTGCTCTCCTGGTTTGCTTATATTATTACTATGTTTAAATCATGAATACATTTCAAATTTCCCTTAGTGTAGAGAATAAGATGCTGATCTATGTCTAGTTTATGCCATTCTATTTTCTAGTTTTCCCAGTATTTCCCAGTCAAAAAGTGTGTTCTTATCACAGAAACTGGACTCTTTGGGTTTATCAAATGCTAGATTACTATAGTCATTGTGCCTCGTGCACTTAATCTGTTCTACTGATCCACCATTCTATTTCTTAGCCAGTACTAAATGGTTTTGATGTCTGAATGACATTGCATTTTGAAGGGAACTTCCAAATGTACAAGACTGTAGATCCATTTGAGGAAGCATTTATACACAGATATATATGTATATGCTAGTTACAATTTTACCTTGGCCCAACCTCAACACAATTGAAAGGCTAATCATTTCTTTCCAGAATCTTTTTCTGACCCATTCTACTGCATCCTTTCTCAGTTATTTTGCTTGAAATTGAAATTTTAAACTAAAATACTGAAAAACTCTATTCATATTTTCCACAATATCCTAACTATATCCCTGCTATAAAATAAAAATATCAATTAAAATTAATTTTAAAATGAAGCTTTAAAGACTGAATTTTAAACATTGCAAGCAATGTTTTAGGTAGCACTTTTTTTGGATTAAGGCCTTCCTATCCACTTTGTTTTTCTAAATCACAGAAGTAGCCCCAAACTAACCAAGTATAATATTGGTTGAGAGAAAAAGACTTCATGGGATTCTGCTCAAAAAACAAAATGACTGCTTCCAATAAGGTTTTCCTATGTATATTTGATATTCTTAATTTAAGGGTAACAAAGAGAATTTCATTTTGAGATGATAAAACCAATGTATCATACCAGAGGAGGGATAAGGGGGGAAAAAGAAGGAAGAGAGGAAGGGAGGAAGGGAGTATACTTCAATTTATATTCAGACACAATCAGTTCTTTCTCTGAGTATGGATAGGATTTTTCCTCATAAGTCCTTTAGAGTAGTTGTGGATCATTGTATTGCTGAGAATAGCAAAACCATTCATAGCTGATCATGTCAAAACATTGCTATTACTTTGTACACAGTACATTTCACTTTGTTTCAATCTATGGAAGACTTCCCAGGTTTTTCTGAGAGCATTCTGCTCATCATTTTCCATAGAACAATAATATTCCTTTATAATCACATACCACAATTTATTCAGCTATTCCCCAATTGATGTTTCCATTTCTCTTTTTGCCCTGAAGAGCACTGCTGTAAATATTTTTGTTTATATGGGCCCTTTTCCTTTTTTTAAAAAAAATTTCTTTTAGGATTCATGCCTAATAGTATTGTGAGGTCAAAAGGTATACATGCCCTTTGGACATAGTTCATATCTTTTGATGATTTAGCAATTGGGGCATGGCACCATATTTTATATATTTGTACTATTGCTAACAATATTCCCTCTCCCATTTATTCTTTTCTTTCTCTCCTTTTATCATTTCTCTCCTCAAAAGTGTTTTACTACTGACCATTCCCTTCCCCAATATGGCCTCTCTTCTTATCACCCTACCCCACCTCCTGTATCCCCTTTCCTGTCTACTTTTCTGCAGGATAAAATAGATTTCTATATCCATTCTAAGTGTGTATATTATTTCCTTTTTGAGCCAATTCTAGTGAGAATAAAGATTCATTCACTCTCCCTTTCCTCTTCCTTTTCCCCTCTACTAAAATTTTTTTTTAATTTCTCTTTTATTGCAGATAATTTATACCATTCCACTTTTCCCTTTCCTACTCTCCCAGTATATTCCTCTCTTATCCCTTCATTTCATTATTTTTAAAATATTATCTCTTCATATTCAACTCACATATGTTTTCCATTTATATATATCTATAATATATCTATATATTGTTCTATCATAATAATGAGAAAGTTCTAATGTGTTATGAAAAGTATCATCTTCCCATGTAGGAATGCAAACAGATAAAATTTATAATATCACTTTTCTGATTACCTTTTTATGCTTCTCCTGAGTTCTGTATTTGAAAATCATATTTTCTATTCAGCTTTAGTCTTTTCAGCATGAATGATTGAAAGATCTTTATTTCATTGAATTTCCATCTTTTTCCTTTGATGAATTATACTCAGGTTTGTGGATAGGTGATTCTTGATTATAATACTAGCTCCATTGCTCTCCAGAATATCATATTCCACTTCTTCTGGTCCTTTAATGTAGAAACTGCTAAATCTTGTTATTCTGATTGTGGCTCCACTATACTTGAATTGCTTCTTTCTGGATACTTTTTCTTTGACACAGGAGTTCCAGAATTTGACTGCAATAATCCCAGGAGTTTTCATTTTGGGATCTCTTTTCAGGATGCAATTACTTTCCATTTTGCCCTCTGGTTCTAGAATATCAGAATAATTTTCCTTGAAAATTTGTTGAAAGATGATGATTTTCAGACTGACATTCAGGTAGAACAATAATTTTAAAATTATTTCTCTTGGATCTATTCTCCAGGTCAGTTGTTTTTCCAATGATATATTTCAATTTTTAAATTTTTTTATACTTTTGGTTTGCTTTATTTTATATCTTGATTTCTCATAAAGTCATTAGTTTCCATTTGCTCAATTTTAATTTTTAAGGAATTATTTTCCTCACTGAGCTTTCCTTTTCCATTTGGCCAATTTTGCTTTTAAGGCATTCTTCTCTTTAATAGTTTTTTGTTTTTGTTTTTGTTTTTTTCCCTTTTGCACCACTTTCAATTTTCTTCCTAATTTTTCCTTTACCTGTCTTAATTTTAGTAACTTTCTTATGGTCAGAAGTATTTTTATTGTCTGCTCAGTTTCTCAGTCTATTACTTGGCTTCTAACTCTTAAAGTAGGGCTCTGTTTCCAAGATGGAGGATGCACTTGGGGTTTTGTGCAATTATTTTCAGAGGTTCTTCCAGGAACTTGATCACAAGCATTCTTTTCTGCCCTGGAACCATGAGGAGTGTCCCTGCCACAGTGTAGCTGTAATATTTAGTGTGCTAAAGCAACAGAGTCGTCCTTCAGTTCTACTAAAGCGACTTCCTGTGGGCTCAGGCCTCTAAAGCTGCTACTGCACTCTTAGTCTGCTGTTTTCTCAAGGTCCTCTTGGGAAACATCTGACAAATCTTTCCTGTTAATGTTCCAAGTCATCTTTGATGTCACTGGGCTAAAAGGTGTAGGAACCACTAGTGCTGCTGTTCATTCAGAAGTATATAGACCCTGTTCCTGCATTTCTGGCACTGGGAATGCAGCTGGGACTGTGTTGCTTCCATTGGGACTATGTGTGGTGCGCTCCCACCCTGGTTGCACATACCTTTTCTCCTGGCCTTTCAAGCTGTCTTTGGTTGAGAAATCTTAAAACCATCAATATTTCCACTGATTTAGAGGTCCATAGGCCAGTTATAGCTTTGCTGTTGTGAAGACCAAGACTGAGGCCAGGGCCAGAGCTGTGCTGGAGCAGTTTGCATCATGACTGCATGCTGTACTCTCATCTGGTGCCATAGACCTTTCCTGTTGAATTTCTAAGTTGTTTTCAACTGGAAAATTGTTCTACTCATCTTTTTTCATGTTCTGACACTCTGAAATTTGTTTAGAGGCAATATTTAAAGATATTTGAAGTGGTTTGGGGGAGAACACAGTGGGTTTCTGCCTTTACTTCATCATCTTGCCTACACATTCTTGATGTTTCAGAAATTTAGCTATTACATTCCTTGGAGTTTATATTCTGGGATCTCTTTTCTGAGGTTATTGATAGATTCTTTCAAATGTTTATTTTGTCCTCTGCTTTCAGGATCCTCATCAGGGCATTTTTCCTTGATAATTTCTTGAAAGATGCTTTTGATTATGGCTTTCAGGTATTCCAATGATTCTAAAATAATTTGTCCTGGTTCTATTTTCCAGGTCACTTGTTTTCCCAATGAAATATTTTGTGTTTTCTTATTTTTTTTTCATTCTTTTGATTTTCATTGATTCTTCGTGTCTTATAAAGTCATTAGTTTTCACTTTCCCAATTCTTTTAAGGAGCTGTTTACTTCAGCTTTTGTATTTCCCTTTCTATTTGATCTAGTGTGCTTTTCAAGGAGCTGTTTTCTTTAGTGAATTTTTGCATCATCTTTTCAACTTAAAAATTCTTTTTTCCCCAGAATTTTCTTGCATCACTCTCATTTCTTTTCCATCATATGTCTTTTAAGCTCTCCCACAGGAGACTCACATGTCTTATGCTGTGCTGACAGGATAAGGTGAGGGGTGGTAGGTATTTCTTGAGGCTGTGAGTTGCTTGAGGCTCAGCTGGGTTTTTAGTGCTGGCATCTCCCATGTACTAAGGCCAATAGGGTATTTCTGTGTTTGTCCAGATTATACTGAAACACATAGAGAACTGGCCTCTAGAGGTTGTTTCTCCAAGGGCTACCCTGGAGTGGGTGACAGACACCTGGTGGCTAATTGCTTTGTCATTGATTTTACCTGTTTTCTGGGGGCTACTCTGGTTTTGCCACTGGAGGATGACTGTATGCCAAGAGTTGTGCTGAAGCCTTTGGTTTTTACAGAGGAGTCTGCCCATTCCCCTGGTTATGCTGAGGTATGTGTGGTATACTGGTATTGGTATTTGCCTGCCCTACCATCTTAGAATTTTTAGCTGTTGGCAGAGGTGGGGCTTGCTGCTGGCTTTGTTGGGATGCTTCCAGTCCTGCACTGTACTCCATCTTTTACCTGACACAAATCTTTCTTGCTATCTTCCAAGTTTCTTGGGCTAATTTTTTTTTTTACTCCATTTTTTTGTTGGTTCTGCTGTATTAGGATTTTTTTTTTTGAAAGTGACTATTTTATTGTTTAGAAATGAATATGGGAGAATACTACCTTACAATCTACCTTAGAATCAATTTAGCTTATAATAGACTCTGTGAGGAACATGATTTTTTCTTTTATTTTATAGGAACATAAGATCAAATAGTTAGAGTTGGAAGGAACTTTGGAAGTCAATAAATCTAAGCACATCATTTGATAAATAATCAAACATGAGAGAAGAGAAAAAAATATTAAATACCTTCCATTTGCCAGATACTTTGTTAATTACTATCATTTGATCCTTAAAACTACCTTGTGAGGTAAGCAATCCTCTAAGGTAATCCTCCTTTTAAAACTGAGGAAACTGAGGCAAAGAACAGTTAAATGAATTGTATACAATCAGAAGTTAATAAACATTGAGGGCAGCATTTGAATTTTGGTCTTCCTGATTCTAAGCTGAGTACTTTAGTTGCTAATCTAATCAGTTTGTGAGGTAGGCAATAAGGATTTATTAAGTGTTTATTATGTGCACTTGGAATGTGAGAGAAAGGGATAAAATTGTCACTGTACTCAAGGAACTCACATTCTGCTGGAGGATACAATATACAAATAACTCTACCTATAATGCATATACCATATGAGGCAATATTTGTAGAAAGAAGGGGAATATATAAGAATGTTGTGAAAGTAGAAGCAATAATATCAACAGATATGTCAGGTGAATATGAAAGAGGAGTTGAGGATGGCACTAAGGTTGTAAGCCTAGATGACTGAGAAAAGTGATGATATACTCAATAGTAATAGCAAAATATAGAGGAAGGAAAGATTTGGGAAGAAAGATAATGAATTCCATTTCAGACACATTGCATTTAAAATGTTTATAGGATATTCATTTCAACATATCTATTAGAGATGCAAGACTGGGGGGGCAGAGCCAAGATGGCAGAGAAGACATGAGAATCTGAACTCCTCTCATACCCTCATTACCAACTTTTAAAATCACCCTCAAAAATAGTGCTAGACTAATAAGGTTCATGAAGATTGGAACTACAACAACTCACCAGCCGAAGATAATTAGGAATATCGCCAAAAAAGGTTTGCCCTGAGGTGGCGGGAGCAGACTAGCAAAGGGCAGGGATAGAATGGGGAGCGGGGCAGCCTTTGTGGTTGGAAGGTTTGGATAGAGATCTTTGCCACAGCCTGACTGCTTTGCTTTGGTGGCAGAATAGTGGAAAAGCAGAGAAATCAGAATTTAGGGTAGAGGGTACACTGAGGATCGCCAGAACAGGATCTGGCTGCGCCCACACTGGAGTGGATGTGACTCAGCGCAGACCATAACACAGCTCTTCGAGGCATTCTGTACCTGGGGCTCTTGTTGGGGGGCAGTCACAAACCTGCACGGCAGGGGCACAGTGGGGGGGGGGGGGAGGAGAGCAGCCTCTCATCTGTACAGTGAGGGACTCGGACTCGGCCTGGGGTAGTGGAATTTCCCCAGCTCCACTGCGCTCCACAGGCAGATACACTTCTGGTGCAATGAGGGATAGGGCAACTGCTAATACTCAAAGCAGGCTTTTGTGGGGGACAGTGATACTTTTTCTGCTTAACCTCTAGCCCCAAGGCAGTTGCAAATCCTCACAGTGGGTCTCCTCACAAGGCACTTACACAGCCCAGCCCTTGTTACCCAGGCCTACTCATTTGTGTGTGGAACTCTTCCCAGAGCACTCCCAGAGCACTCCCTCAGCTCTGCTGCTCTTTGCAGCCTATTGAGAGGACAGATACTGTCCATATACCTCTCCTTGCGTTGTAGAGGAAGCTGGTAACCTCTTTGCCCTGAAGACAGACCCTGAAGGCTTTAAAAAAAATGAGTAAAAAAATGAAGAAAATGATTGATAGCTTCTATACAGAAAGAGAGTGGGTTTCCAACCCCAGGAGACTAATAGCAAACAGCCTCCAGACAATACCCCAAATAACGCTCTCCTAGAAGAGATTATTAAAAATTTCAAAAGAGAGTTAGAAGAAAAATGGGGAAAGGAAAGAGAAGCTATGCAAGAGAGTAACAATCTCCTAAAATGTGAATTGGAAAAGATAAAGAATTCACAGCAAGTGCAGGGAAACAGAATTAGGGAATTAGAAAAGGTAAAGAAATCACAGGAAAGTAGGATTTGTGAATTGGAAAAAGAAAATAACTCACTAAGTGAAATGGAAAAAAATTCCATAGAGCAAAACAACTCATTTAAAAACTCAATTGGACATATACAAAAAGAAGTAAAAAAAGCTAATGAAGAAAATAACTCATTAAAAATCAGAACTGAACAAAAGAATTCTGAAAGATGACTATGAATCACTACATAGAATTCCCAATCCCTCTATTTTTTGTCTGCCTACATTTTGGATTTCCTTAACAGGATAATTGTACACTATTTCAAAGTCCGATTCTATTTGTACAGCAAAACAACTGTTTGGACACACACACACACACACACACACACACATATATTGTATTTAATTTATACTTTAACATATTTAGCATGTATTGATCAACCTGCCATCTGGGGGGGGGGTAAGGAGGGGAAAAATTAGAACAAAAGGTTTGGCAATTGTCAACATTGTAAAATTACTCATGCATATATCTGGTAAGTAATCAAACAAATGAACAACAAACAAAAAAAAAAAAAACAAACAAACAAACAAAAAAAAAAAACAAAACAAAAACAACCCAACCCTGAAATAAACAGCTTCTATTTCCATTTTATCAGCAGAGGAGAGAGGATACTGATCATAAATGGATGGGTTAATTAGATCATAAAGTTTTTAAGGAAGAAGCTGTTATAGTCATGATTCTATTCCCTCCTCCCCAACCCTCATCTCCTTACCTGTACATGAAGTTTAATAAATATTTGTTCAATGAAAAAAAAGAGCGAATATTGAAAACAATCTATGCATATATTTTGAAAATAAAAAGTTTTAAATTAAAAAAAAACAGCTCTAGAAATCCACAATAAGTAAATTTTTATTATTGTTAAAAAAAATGCAAGACTGGATTGAGCTCAGATGACAGGTTAGGGATAGATATAAAAATCTGGAAATTATCTGAATAGAGATGATAATTGTGGCCATGGCAATTGTGTTGCTGAGAACAGCTAAGTCATTTTTATGATCTAATATAAGCTGGTCAAAATTGCTATTACTGCGTACCATAATGATCTACTGTCTTTGTATCAGTTCATATAAGTTTTCCTAAGTTTTTCTGAAAGCATCATACTCATCAATTCTTATAATTGTATAACATAACTTGTTCAGCATCCCTTCAATTTATCATAAAATTGCCACACAAAACCCACAAAATATTGTTATATACTTGTACATATAGGTCCTTTTTTCGTTTTTTAGAGATGAAATAGACCAGAAGTAGTACTGCTGGTTCAATGGATATGCTCAGTTTCATATACAATTAATCATGCATAGGTTAAAATTGTTCTCCAGAATGGTTGGGGCAGTTCACAACTCCACTAACAGTGCATTAGTTTCCAGATCTCCAACATTTGTAATTTTATTCTTCTGTCATATTAGATAATATGAAAGATGTGAAGTAATTCCTAAAAGTGATTTTAGTTTTTATTTCTTCAACCAATAACTGAGTTTTTTTTTTTTCAAACAACTATATAGGAAACTTTCATTTCTTCTTTAAACTGCCTGTTCATATCCTTGGGGAATGACTTTTATCTTATCATTTTGACTTGTTTCTCTATATATTTGAGAAATAATAACTTTATCAGGGAAGGTTTCTGTAAAAAAATTTCCCCAGTTTCCTGCTTTCCTTCTATTCTTAGTTGGATTGGTTTTGTTTGTGCAAACCCTTTTCTTAAAACAGAGAGTCTCCATTTTATATTCTGCAAACTCTCTATCTCATTTGGTTATAAATTCTTTACTTAAAGATCTGATGATTAATTTTTTTTATGATCCCCTGAAATATTCTCTCTAAAATGTAATGTTCTCTTGTTGGGGTTTTCTTGGGGTTTCTGGAGGCAGCCTTCCTTTCAGTTCAGTAATCACCACATGAGTAGCCAGGGGTTAAAGTCCAAATCCTTTATTGTCTCTTTCCAAGTCTTGTCTCCTTTTCTTCAGCCAGATTAGCTTTCTTATAGTCCAGATCCTTTATTATCTCCTTCCTGGATCTGGGCAGCTTTCTGGAGAGCCTTTCAGTCTTGCCTTAGTTCTGAGAGCTTGAGCTCTTTTGACCTGCCTTCTCTGGCTTCTGAATCTCCAGGACTGACTTCTGGCTGAGGCTCCTAGCTTATATGTGCTCTCTTATCAAAGGTGTGAATCCTTGTAGAACTAGCATAAGTACTAAGTACATGTATTGAACCAGAGAACTGTTAAGCACTATGCTAAATTAGGTAACTATTGTCTCTATCAATTCCACTGACTTAGCACCTTGTTTCAAGTTCTGGCCCATAACAATCCCCTAATTTGCTTATATCATCACCTTTTATATTTAAATCAAGTATCTATTAAAAGCTTATCTTGGTATATAAATATATATACCAAAGTGCTGAGGTGTTGATCTACAGTGAAAGAAACAAAAATTGATTCTGTGTCATTTTATAATTGCTTATGACATTTGTCCTATTCTGTATTACTGCTGTGTTTTGTATGATTTTCTATGTTCTTGGAGTCAGCTTTCTCTCTGAGTTGGTTTAAAGTCATAATGGGGAAAAATACCAAGACACCCAAGATATACATTGTCCCTGAACTCACCTTGCACCATTAAAGAAAGCCTTATCTGACAAATCTTTCTAGGCTCCAGAGAATCTGCTAATTCAAGTCCACTGACAAGGTCTATAATAAGCAATTGAGTCCCATAAATGAAAACATTCCTTTATGAGAGATGATAATTCCTTAAGACCCACATGGGTGCTAGCCATCTTTTCTTGATGTAACTAGTCATAGTGTCCTCACTCCAAAGAGGCTGTCTACATTGTATACAATGAAATTGTATTATCTTCACCTACATAACTCTGTTCTCCCTAAAACTATATTATAGCTGGAGAGCCCTACCTATGAGTCTTTGGTCATTGAAAGAAGTCAAAATTCCAATTTATTGGTTTGTGCTAGTCTAACTAACAAAGTAATCATACCCGGACCTTTATCTTTTGGTTTACTTTAATTTATAAATGTATCAATATCTAATTTCTACCAAATTTCTAGTTTTCTCAACAATTTTTGTCAGATAGTGAATTATTGTCCCCAAAACTTAGATCTTTGTGTTTATCAAACACTAAATTACTATGGTCATTTACTACTCTGTATTGTATAGCTAATGTATTCCACTGATTCACCACTCTATTTCTTAGCCAGTACCCAATTGTTGTGATACTTTGTAATACAGTTTCAGATCTAGAACTGCTAGATCCCCTTCCTTCACATTTTTTTCACTGATTTCCTTGATATTGTTGCTTTTGTTCTTACAGATGAATTGATATTTTCCCCAACACTACAAGATACTTTTTGGTAATAATTTAGATGGAATTGTCATTTTTATTGTATTGGCTCAACCTATCCATGAGAGTTAATATTTATTCAGTTGTTTAAATTTGTGTGAAAAGGATTATGCAATTATGTTCATGTAAATTCCCAAGTTTTCATATTTTATGCAAATATTTAAAATGGCTCTTTCTCTTCATTAATAATATTGTTAGTAATATAAAGAAACATTGATGCTTTATGTAGGTTTATTTTCTATCTTGCAATTTTGCTCCAATTATTTCAAGTAAATTTTTAATTGATTCTCTAAGTATGTCATCATGTCATCTGCAAAGAGTATGAGTTTTATTTCTTCATTGCCTGTTCTAATTCCTCCAATTTCTTTTTCTTTTCTTATTGCTATACATACTATTTCCAATACAATGTTAAATAATAATGCTGATGATTGTCATTATTTCACCCTTTTATCTTACTAAGGAAGCTTCTAGCTTAAACTCATTACAAATGTTTGTTAATGGTTTTAGATAAATATTACTTTATCATTTAAAATAAGCTTCTATTTTATTTCTATGCTTTCTAACATTTTTTAATAGGAATGAGTGTTGTATTTTGCCAAAAGCTTTTTCTGCTTCTATAGTTTTCATCAGTCTTTCTGTTTTAGGTTTGTGTGATAAAAAAAATTTATTAGAACTCCTCTTTTGCCTATTTTTTCCAAATAATTTATATAGCTAGAATTAATTCTTTAAATGTTTCACAGAATTCACTTATGCATCTGGTCCTAGGGATTTTTTTTAGGCTTGTTGATTCCCTGTTAAATTTCTTCTTCTAAAATATTTTTTAAAGTATTATTTTCTTCTGTTGACCTGGGCAATTTCTGTTTTAATATCAGTTTCATTTAAGATTGTGAGATGTATCCATTTTGCTTACAATTATTGGATTTACTGGCATATAATTGCCAATAATAGTTTCTAATAAATTCCTTTAATTTTATCATCAATTGTAAATTCCCTTTTCATTTTTTATGCTGTTAATTTGGTTTTCTTTTTTAAAAATCAAATTAACCAATGGTTAATCTATTTTATTACTCTTTATAAAACTAGATGTTAGACTTATTAGATAAAAGGTTTTCTTGCTTTTTTTGTTGTTGAATATCTCTTTTAATTTTCAGGTGTTCTACTGTGATGTTTGAGTTTTTCAATTCATTCATTACCAGTCTTTTTAGTTGCATGCTCAATTCATTGATCTGCTTCTTTTCTATTTAACTGATGCAAGCATTTGTAGATATAAATTTCTCCCTAAGTATCCAACCAGAATGGCTAATAGGACATAAAAGAAAAAAAGACAAATGTTGGAGGGGATGTGTGAAAAATGAGACATTAATTTATTGTTGATGGAGATGATTGTGAACCGATGTGACCATTCTAAAGAGCAATTTGTAACTTTGCCCAAAGGGCTATAAAACCATCCATATATACCCTTTGACCTAGCAATGCCACCGTTATATTTATTTCTCAAATGAAATAAACAAAAGGAAAAGGACCAATACGTTCAATAATTTATAGCAGTTCTTTTCGGGGGGCAAAGAATTGGAAATTGAAGAGATACCCAACAAGTGGGAAATGGTTAAACAAGTTATGATATGTCATTGTGATGGAATATTGTTATACTAAAGGAATGAGCAGGATGCTTTCAGGAAAAGCTGAAAAAACTCCTATTACCTGATATAAAGTGAAATGTACTATGTACATAATATTGGCAATATTGTAAGGTTCTCAGCTGTTGAATGACATAACTATTCTCCACAATACAATGATCCAAAACAACAATAAAGAATTTATGATGAAAATTGGCATCCATACTCAGGAAAGAACTAATGGCAGATGAATGTAGATTGAAACATACTTTTTTCATTTTTTATTTTATTTTCCTTGAGGTTTTTTGTTTGTTTTTTTTTTTGTTTTTTTTTTTTTTTGGTCTATGTTGTCTTCTACAACATGACTTATGAAAATATTTTGTGTGACTACACTAATTATAGTGAATTACTTGCATTCACAATAAGGGGTTTTAGAGAGGAAGGAAGGGAAAGAATCTGGGAACTTAAAAGTTTTAAAAATGAATGTTAAAATTGTTCTTATATGTAACTGGAGAAAAATAAAATACTAAGATTTTTTTTTTAAAAAAGAAGAATCATCATCTTCTCCTTCAAGTTTTTGACCAGCAGATCAATATGACTGATATTAAGGGAAGCTGCAGGAAAGTGAATCAGTGCTGTTTCCCGGATGAATATTCCTTTCCATATATGGCTGTTAACCTGCTTTTATTAAATATTAGTTATATTATGAGTATCACATTTTGTTCTATAGTCAAACCAGAATTAACAGACTGGCCTTAGTAAAACTTAAGCTATTACAAATGATTTAGCTTTGTTAAAGGATATGAACATCTTTATTACCTTTCTTCCATAATATCAAATTGTTTTAAAGCATTATTGGTCTAGTTTTCCTGAAGCTCTTCCAACATTGTAATGAACAAGACTAGTTGAAGGAGAGAGAGGAAGGGAGTGGAGAAAAAGGCAAAGAATTAAATAATCAGTTAAAGGTATAAAAGAAAAAAAAGTAATGGAGAAAACCCAAAAGATAAAGGAATAGCAAACAGGAAAAGACAAATAGGGATAAAGATTAAGCTAAAGTAACTTAAGGAACATAGTACTACCCAGATTTTCATAAAAAAATATTAAAGACAAATTGAATATAAACCTAAATCATATCAAATAGAAATGAACTAAATTATCTTATAAAAATGAAAAATTAGTTAAGAAAACAGAAGGATACAATCTGTGGCTTACAATAAATGCATTTAAAAAACAAAGATACATAAAATGAAACTAAAGGAATATATATGGGGGAAATTTTAAACTATCAATTCAGTGTTAAAAGTAGTAATTGCAACTACTGTAACAAAGAAAAAGTATTGAAAAAAATAAAAAGTTTTCATAAGAAAACTGCATTATCCCAAGAGAAACCATAGACAACAAACCAATGTTAGTCAATACATTTAAATGCTCAATAAATGCTTTATCATGTAAATTCATAAACACTGAGCTACAAAAAGATATACAGTTAACATAACAGTAACAAAAAATTTCAATGTCCCTCTATGTTTGAATAAAAAGATAAATTGCTGGAGAAACTGGAGCCAATAGACATATGGCAGATTCCAACAGGATTGCAAATAAATGTATTTATTTCTCAACACTATGTGGAACTTATACAAAAACTGGCCATTAAGGCACAGAGATATTGCAAACAAGAATAGAGACTTCAACTCATCTGAACTCTCCCTAATCTCCCTCCAAACAACTTTAAAATTCCTCAAATTGAATTCTTGAGTGTCAGTCAACAAAATAATTTCTAGTCTAAAATAACTTATGTGGACAGAAAAGGTCTGTCTGTACTAGGATGGTGATTGGATTTAAGAGTCCAGTGAAGGCTACACGATGATAGAGTGAGCAGCAGGCCTTAGGGGCAGCAGCTGCAACAGCAGCAGCAGTAGCTTTTAGAGCTCTCATGTAAAGGGGTTGTACAACTAGTCAGAAAGATAATAGAAGGTTCTTTGCAGGTCTCTTAGGTTTGGGACCCTGTTGCATCACCAAGACAATTCCAAGCTACAGCTTTGTGGCTCCAGGGGTTCAGGGGCCATGGTCACAGTTCCACAGGGTGGAGCAGAAATACTTATTGTCACTCAAAAGGGATACAAAGTTCTAGTCTCAAGTACAAGGCAGAAAGGAGCACTAGCATTTGTGACTGGCTGCAAGAGAGCAGGGATAGCAATCATGATCTCAAAGCAAAAACAAAAATAGACCTAATTTTAAAAGCTAAGCAAGGAAATTATGTTTTGCTGGCACTGGGTTCAGGATCCTATTTCCCAGAAGCAATTTCATATTGTAGATCAAGGGCAAAGGGGAGCAGCTGCAAGGGAGTAGGAATCCTGGCAAAATTCCAGATCAGATTGCCCAAGGGAGCAGAGGCTCTGATTTCAGTAATAAGGTAGAAAACAGAACTATCTGGTGGTCTTCATTTT
Organism: Sminthopsis crassicaudata; assembly: GCF_048593235.1. NCBI lineage: Eukaryota > Metazoa > Chordata > Mammalia > Dasyuromorphia > Dasyuridae > Sminthopsis > Sminthopsis crassicaudata. Next base: position 300,561,528 of record NC_133619.1, on the reverse strand, counting down.
TCATTTCCAACTGCAGGTCTGCTTTTGACAACATGGAAGATTATTTCCCTGCATTGGGAACTCTTTGGTAGTCACCAGTACCTTTCTTTGATCTGTTGTGTTCCTTGTTAGATTGTAAAGCTCTCAAAGATAGAGGCTGTCCTTTTTTTCTTATGTGTGTCCCTAGCACTTATCACCGGAACACAGTAGAACTTTAATACTGAATTGAATTTTCATAATGTTGTACTTCCATGAACTGCTCCCTTGGTTCTACCTACTCCCTTCTGCATCAGCCCATTGGAGTCTTCCTTGCTTGTTTTGAAACTCTCCTTTTCACTATTTGTTACAGTACAAAGAATGTTCCATCACAGGCATAGTCCATAATTGGTTTTGTCACTATAAAAAAAAAATCAAAGATGGGTAGTTTTTTATTTTTTTTTCTTTCTTTGGGGGATAGGCCTAATAATGGCATCTCTGGGTTGAAGGATATCCAGTTTGCTAAATTTTGAAGTAAAAATTCAAATTGCTTTCCAAAATGACTTAATACACAGCTCTACTAATAGTGAAGCAATGTCTCTTTTCCTTAAGCCCCTCCACAGTGTCATTTTTTTGTCAACTTGTCAATCTGAACTTAAATTTCATTAAAGATATTTGGAGAATCTTTTTTGATATGATTATTGATAACTTGGGTTTCTTCCTTTGAAAGTGGTCTGTCCATATTCTTTGGCTATTAGTAATGGTATCTATTTTAATTACATCCTCTGGCTTTAATACTTCTGGGCAAGATTTATTGATATATTTACTCATGTTCTTCTGGGAGCCTGATGTTTAGATTTTTCTCTATGCAACCAATTTTCCAAGTTATTTGCTTTTGATAAGATAACTGAAATAAGAGTATGTACTATTTTTTTAAATTTTTGCTTTTATCTTGACTGATTGAATAAAAGAATAGAAAAAATTCTAAAGTATTCACTGATTTCCCAGCTTTTGTTCTAAATTGTCCATTCCATTTCCATTCTTTATGCTTTCTTTCATATCTTTTAATAGGCCTTTCAGCAGTTTTCATAATCTAAGGAACATAGGATTTAAGATTTAAGGATTTAAGCACTCAAAATCCAACTCTCATACACAAAAGAAAAAATTCTTAAGGTATATTAATATGGGGGCATTAAGCCTCTGATTGAAAATCTTTAAGGAAGATAAGCCCATAATTTCTTATGAGTAATCTATTTCTCTTCTGGATGATTTTTTTAGGGAATTCTTCCTTGTTAAATCTAAATTTGTCTCTTTATAATTTCTACCCAGTGTCCCTAATTCTCCTTGCTGGAGTCAAGTACAATAAATCTAATCTGTCCTCTACATAAAAACCTTTCAGATTCTTGAAAATAACTAAGCTGTCTCTAAGTCTTCTCATTTCCAACAAAACACGACCATATTAATGCCATCATTTCTCATTCTGGTTTCCATTCTTCAGCTTATAAATGACTTCTTAAACTATGGGACCCAAAAGTGAACTATACTACAGATAAGAGGGCAGAAGATAAAACAGAATTGCCACTTCTACCTCTTTAAAAAAAATGCAGCCCAAGACCATGTTAGCTTTTTAGAAATTATGTCTAATTGCTAACTCAACTTGAGTTAATAGTCCAATAAAATTCCTGGATCTTTTTTTGTAACAACTTTTTAAACCACATTAACTCCATATACTTTTAAAGTTGATTTCTTAGTATCCAGGAAGAAGAATTTACATTTATCATTTTTGTATTTCATCTTTTTTATTCAACCCACCACTCTATTCTGTTAACTTCTTTTTGGATGATGTCTCTTGTCAACAAGTTTATTAACTGTCCTTCCTAATATTGTGTCATATGCAAATCTGATGATTCTCTATTTGCCTTATCTAAGTAAGTCATATTGAACAGGGACACATTCATATTGAAATACATGTTTGGAAATCTTCTGCACATTGACAGTGAACCATTAATACTCTTTTTGTTTGGCCATCCAACCAGTACTGCATCACTTTGATAATATTATCTAATCCATATACCCTATACATCTTCACAAGAATGTATTTCATTAAAAGTTTGGCTGGGAAAATATAGCCATGTATTCCCATCTACATGTTTAAATATTTCTGTCAACAAAAGGAAGTAAATTATTCTAGTATGGTCCATTCTTTGATACAGCCCTGCTGAATTCTTCTAATCCCTGTTTCCCTTTTTTAAATATTCACTTGAATTAACAGTGTGTTCTTGAATTTTCCTTGAAGTCAAAGTATATCTCTCTAAGCTATCGTTTGAAGACCCCATCTATTTCAGGATATTCTTGGGGGTAAATCTGTTCTCTTTCACACAGGCATGACTTCATCTTTTCTGTAAATTTAACTTTTTAAACTTTAAATGTTTTCTAGGTTCACCAGCTATAATTGTTGGTTGAGGCTTTCTTCCTCTGGGATTTTGTGTTAGGAAGTTTACTGAGCTACTATGTTGTATTATTTATGGATGTTTTATTCATTAATTCTTCTGCAGGAAGTGGTGGATTCAAATTCCACCTCAATCTGTTTCAATAAACATTAAGTGCCTTCTATGTACCAGGCACTGTGCAAAGCACTAGCAATTCTCCTCCTCCTCCTCCAATGATGGTGATGAATATTACTACTATTAAGCAAAGACAGTTCATGCCCTCAAGGACTTTACAATAGGAGAAGAATACAAAGGAGATAGAAAGTCTCCACCAGGGAGGATAATCTTCAGCAAACCTACTGATGGAAAAAGGAGACATCTAAAAAGTTCCAATCTCAGCCCTCTGTAAAGGAAGGTTCAGACATATATATTAAGACTGTATTCTAAGACTTTCTCTACAGCTCTAAGTTGCAAGAAGGTGCAAACCTGCATTGGTAGAAGGAATTTTCTCACCTAGAAAATCCATATACCAATAATATCACAGGTTCATTCCCTATCCCTACTTAATTGGAAATGCTATTCCCCCCTTCATTCTTTCTCCCTCCCTCTTACCCCTTGAGATTCTAGATAGTACTTTTCTTCTAATTGCATTTTATTAATTTTTATCTGGAAAATTCTAGAAAGTATTTTCCAATATTCCATTGCTTGGCATAGTATTAAATATGATTTTAAAATATTGATAATATTGTCATATTAACATAAGTGTGACCAATAAAAATCTTTCAAATAATTTGTCCATTTCTGTAAAAAAAAATTGCAGTTTTGAATACTTTTTACATAAATCATACATTTCTTTTTAAAAGCTAACTATGAAGTATTTGATCCATTTTGTAATTATTTTAGATAAAATTTCTCTTATTATCCTTTCTCCATTTGATAACTATATAAAAGTATCATGGCTTTGTGATATACTTAACTATTTACAGAAGTTGTTAATCATCCTAAGTAGTCACTGATTCCCTAGAGTTTTCTTGTTACACTATCATGACATCTGCAAAAAAAAAGGGATTTCTCGTCTTTTTGCTGATTATATTGAATTTTGTTCTTAAATACGTCAATAGTTGCCTCTAACTTCAAATAATAGCATGTCAAATAATAGGGAGGAAAGAAACATCATCCTTGCTTTATTTGATCTGGCATTTCTAGCATTTATCCTTTTCAAATAATGCTTATTTTATATATGCATATATTTTAAAAATATATGCTTTTAAATATATTAAGGATCTCTGTCTCTTTCTGTCTCCTGTCTGCCTCACACACACATACAACCGACCTATTTTGTCAAAGTTTTCCCCTCTTTATTGAAATATTCATTCTATTTTTATTGTTCATATGATTAATTATACAAATTGTTTTAATGATATTGAATTAACATCATTGGTGTAATGATGATTTGGTAATATTCAATTATCTGAACAGACATTAGTTCTTACCTTTTGAGAATTTTATCTGAATTTGTGCATCAAATTATATCAACTTAATTACATCTATAATTTCTTTTCTCTGTTTTGTTATTTCTTCATTTGATTACCACTCATATGACTTTCTTGGATTGAAATCCAACCTCAATCATGCTCTTTGGAAAAGTTTAGTACCAGATAATTTATCATCTTAGAAGCTATCAGCTTTGGCACTCACACCTCATCAGTATCTTCTATAGTCTCCGTTTGTCTGATTGAAGAGATGGAGTAATGCAGAAAACTCATCCCCCAAACCTCTATTTAAAAATTCAGAAATCAGCACAGGCCCAGCCATTTCCCTTCAGATATATTCTTTGAATTCGATTGCATCATGATCCTACCTCCAAACACAAGGTATCTTTTTGCCTCCGTATATATAAATACCTATTGTAACCAAATAAAACATAAATATATTGAATCATTTAATTTTTAAAAAGAAATGGAACAAGACAGAAATTAACTTTCAAAGGGGAAAAACTAGTCCAAATGGATTTATGCATTATACCAGCTATGAACAAGGAAAAAGCAATTGTTAACTACATATAAATATATTGAAGAATATAAAAATATTCTTCAAAATAGAAACAGAAGGCACTCTAACGTACATATTTATAAGTAAAATGTAATCTTGATAACCATACAATAAATATATATTAAGCACATACAATGCAATGTACAATGTAACAGGCACTGCACTAAACACTAAGGATACAAGTAACAAAATATATATATATAGTTCCAGTCTGAAGGAATTTACAATCTAATAGGGGAAAACAGCATGCCAAAAGAAACTTAACATCTTTAAACCATGCTGGACCTGGAACTTGATACTATGTAACAAAGTTGCCAGTTGGAACTTGTCTCAAGTGTTTGAGAATGCCTAGTTATGGATGTAGAATTTCTTCTTGCCTTGATGCACAATGTCTCCCTGGATAGTAGACTCCTCTATGTAGTGTGCTCACATTCTGACCAAGTTCATAGTGCCTATAAATCTGTGTGTGTGTGTATGTGTGTGTGTGTGTGTGTGTGTGTGTGTGAACCTGGACTAGTCCAAGAATCCACTATGCCTTTTTTTTAGATTTCCCAAATAGGGTTTAGCTCAGTGAAACCTCTGCCCAATCTTACTATTAATGTATATTCAAATTATCTCTCTCCTCTTCTCTTTCACTCTGTAGCTGCTCCTCTCTGTGTTCCTCTCCAGGGTCCTCTCTTCTTTTTCTCAGTGATCCCAGATAACTACTCCTTCAATCTAGTCAGAAGGGTCCTCATAGCTGTTCATGAGTCGGGGGAACAATCCTTGTGGAGACACAACCTGTCAGCTGACTATGTATTGTTGTAGTCCTGATCTCATCAGCCACAACATACTAAGGACCCAGAAAACAAAGTTTTTACTACCAAAATCTCTGACTTTATCAAATGGTCACAATCATCAGAAATGCTTTTTTTTTTATCAGTGTAAATGACACTAAAGAAGATTATCAACTGCATCATAAGGAACCATTGAGCCTTTTCATTTCAACTGCACTTTCCTATAAGTGTTGTCTCTATAAGGATGTGAAAGCAGGGACTGTCTTGCTTTTTCATATTTATATCTTTAGTGCTTACCACAATGCTTACCACATTAAATAAATAGTTAATGCTTCTTTATTCATTCCCTTTCACATTTCAGAACAGAATGTAGTATCAAGGGAATCTTCCCTGCACCCCACACTTTATCCATTCATTTAATTTTGATAAATTAACTTGTAGCAGCCTTTCCCCAGAAACATTTATCTTCTTTTGAATCCATTATCATTTCTCTTTCCTCCCTTTTAAAATACTCTTCAGAGTTTCTTAGATAAGGATCCATGAATCTTTTTGCATATTTAAATGGCTACATTTTATTATAATAAAATTCCTTTGAAATCCAATGTTATTAAAAAACAACAACAACAACAAAAACAAAAACAAAACTGTTATTCAAGGTGATTTAGTATAAAGGAATTTTTCTCAGGTTTAAAGAGGAGAAGGTTAAGACAAGGAGAAGTCCAGGAGAAGACTGACCAGAATTTGAAAGGACTAGTGAAGGACAAGTTGTTTTGTCTCACTCTCTTGGTGGTAGATATGGGCACAGAGTGCGGAGAGAGATTAAATGGGCATGTGACATGCTGCAGGGAACCTCAAGATACATATTATGATATTACAGTTGAAACAGAACCGTCACTGGAGTCCTTGAACTTAAGGATAAGAGAAGGGAGAGGGAAGAGAGAGATAGAGACAGAGGACAACAGAAAGAGAAAGACAAGAGGAGGATAGAAAGGAATAGAGAATGATAGAGAAAAGGGAATACAAGTTGATGTCTCTCCAAGCCTCTCTGTATTCGTCCTGCTGGTCATTTCTTACAGAGCAATAATATTCCATAACATTCATATACCATAATTTACCCAACCATTCTCCAATTGATGGACATCCATTCATCTTCCAGTTTCTAGCCACTATGAAAAGAGCTGCCACAAACATTTTGGCACATACAGGTCCCTTTCCCCTCTTTAGTATTTCTTTGGGATAGAAGCCCAATAGCAGCAATGCTGGATCAAAGAGTATGCACAGTTTGATAACTTTTGGGGCATAGTTCCAAACTGCTCTCCAGAATGGTTGGATTCTTTCACAATTCCACCAACAATGTATCAGTGTCCCAGTTTTCCCACATCCCCTCCAACATTCATCATTATTTGTTCCTGTCATGTTAGCCAATCTGGACAGGTGTGTAGTGGTATCTCAGAGTTGTCTTAATTTGCATTTCTCTGATCAGTAGTGATTTGGAACACTCTTTCATATGAGTGGATATAATTTCAGTTTCATCATCTGAAAATTGTCTGTTCATATCCTTTGACCATTCATCAATTGGAGAATGGTTTGATTTCTTATAAATTAGGGTCAGTTCTCTATATACTTTGGAAATGAGACCTTTATCAGAACCTTTAACTGTAAAAAATGTGTTACTTCCCTTCTAATCTTGTTTGCATTAGTATTGTTTGTACAGAAACTTTTTAGTTTGATGTAATCAAAATCTTCTATTTTGTGATCAATAATGATCTCTAGTTCTCCTCTAGTCATAAATTCCTTCCTCCTCCACAGGTCAGAGAGGTAGATTATTCTCTGTTCCTCTAATCTATTTATGATCTCATTCTTTATGCCTAAATCATGGACCCATTTCGATCTTATCTTGGTATATGGTGTTAAGTGTGGATCCATATCTAATTTCTGCCATACTAATTTCCAGTTTTCCCAACAGTTTTTTTTCAAATAATGAATTTTCATCCTAAATAGTGGTATCTTTGGATTTGTCAAACACTAGATTGCTATAGATGTACCCTTTTTTATCCTTTGTACCTAATCTGTTCCACTGATCAACTGGTCTATTTCTTAGCCAATACCAAATGGTTTTGGTGACTGCTGCTATATAATATAGCTTTAGATCAGGTACACCTAGACCACCTTCATCTGACTTTTTTTTCATTAGTTCCCTTGAAATTCTCTACCTTTTCTTCTTCCATATAATTTTGTTATTTCTTATAGGTCATTAAAATAGTTTCTTGGGAGTCTGATTGGTATAGCACTAAATAAATAGATTAGTTTGGGGAGTATTGTCATTTGTATTATATTCGCTAGGCCTATCTAAGAGTACTGAATGTCTTTCCAATTATTTAAATCTGACTTTATTTTTGTGGCAAGTGTTTCATAATTTTGCTCATATAATTCCTGACTTTTCTTTGGTAGATGGATTCCCAAATATTATATGCTATCGACTGTTATTTTGAATGGAATTTCTCTTTGTATCTCTTGCTGTTGCATTTTGTTGGTGATATATAAAAATGCTGAAGATTTATGTGGATTTACTTTGTATCCAGCAACTTTGCTAAAGTTGTGAATTATTTCTAATAAGGTTTTATTAGAATCTCTGGGGTTTTCTAAGTATACCATTATATCATCTGCAAAGAGTGACAGTTTGATTTCCTCATTACCTACTCTTATTCCTTTAATCTCTTTCTCAACTCTTATTGCCGAGGCTAACATTTCTAATACAATATTGAATAGTAATGGTGATAGTGGGCAACCTTGTTTCACTCCTGATCTTACTGGGAAAGGTTCCAGTTTATCTCCATTGCATATTATGCTTACTGATGGTCGTAAATATATGCTCGTTATTATTTTAAGGAATAGTCCATTATTCCTATACTCTCAAGCGTTTTTAGTAGGAATGGATGTTGGATTTTATCAAATGCTTTTTCTGCATATATTGAGATGATCATATGGTTTTTATTAATTTGATTATTAATATGGTCAATTATACTAATAGTTTTCCTAATATTAAACCAGCCCTGCATTCCTGGAATAAATCCTACTTGATCATAGTGTATTATCCTGGGGATGGTTTTCTGAAGTCTTTTTGCTAATATCTTATTTAAGATTTTAGCATCAATATTCATGAAGGATATTGGTCTATAATTTTCTCAGTTTTCAATCTACCTGGTTTAGGTATCAGTACCATGTCTGTGTCATAAAAGGAGTTTGGTAGGACTCCTTCATCCCCCTTTTTTTTTTTTGAATAGTTTATATAACATTGGAGTTAGTTGTTCTTTAAATGTTTGGTAGAATTCACATGTAAATCCATCTGGTCCTGGGGATTTTTTCCTGGGGAGTTGATTAATAGCTTGTTCTATTTCTTTTTCTGAAATGGGACTATTTAAGCAATTTATCTTCTCCTCTGTTAATCTAGGAAGCCTATATTTTTGGAGGAAGTCATCCATTTCCCAACTTATCAAATTTATTGGCATAAAGTTGGGCAAAGTAACTCCTTATTATTTCTCTAATTTCCTCTTCATTGGTGGAAAGATCCCCCTTTTCATTTGTAAAACTAACAATTTGATTTTCCTCTTTCCTTTTTCTGATAAGATTTACCAAAGGTTTATCTATTTTATTGGCTTTTTCATAAAACCAACTCTTGGTTTTATTTATTAATTAAATAGTTTTTTTACTTTCAATATTATTGATTTCTCCTTTTAATTTTAGTATTTCAAGTTTGATTTTTGGTTGGGTCATTTTAATTTGGTCTTTTTCTAGCTTTTTAAGTTGCAGGCCCAATTCATTAATCTTCTCTTTCTCTATTTTGTTCAAATAAGCCTCTAAGGATATAAAATTTTCCCCCTTATTACCGCTTTAGCTGCATCCCACAGATTTTGGTATGATGTCTCATCGCTGTCATTATCTTGGGTGAAATTGTTTCTATAATTTGTTGTTTCACCTAGTCATTCTTTAAGATGAGATTATTCACTTTCCAATTACTTTTTGGTCTATTTACCCCTAAGTTCTTATTGAATGTAGTTTTTATTGCATTGTGATCTGAGAAGAAGGCATTTATTATTTCTGCCTTCCTGCATTTAATTTTGAGATTTTTATGTCCTAATATATGGTCAATTTTTGTATAGGTTCCATGAACTGCTGAGAAGAAAGTATATTCCTTTCTATCACCATTCAGTTTTCTCCAAAGGTCTAATTTTTCTACCTAGTTTTTCTAATGTTTTATTTACTTTTTAAATTTCTTTCTTATTTGTTTTGTGGTTTGATTTGTCTAAATCTGAGAGTGCAAGGTTGAGATCTCCCAGTATTATAGTTTTACTGTCTATTTGTTCTTGCAACTCTCTTAACTTTTCCTTTAGAAATTAGATGCTATACCACTTGATGCATATATGTTTAGTATTGATATGGCTTCATTGTTTATGTTACCTTTTAGCAGGATATAGTTTTCTTCCTTATCTCTTTTAATTAGATCAATTTCTGCTTTTGCTTGATCTGAGATAAGGATGGCTATCCCTGCTTTTTTGGCTTTACCTGAAGCATAATAGATTCTGCTCCAACCTTTTACCTTTACTCTGTATGTATCTACCTGCTTTCCTGTTTCCTGTAACAACATATTGTAGGGTTCTTTTGATCCAGTCTGCTATCCGTCTCCAGTTGATGGGAGAGTTCATCCCATTCACATTTACAGTTAAAATTACTAATTCTGTATTTCCTGCCATCATATTATCCCCAGATTATGCTTTTTTCCTTGCTGATCCCTTTCAATGCTTATGGTGGAAATATTAAAGATCAATATAGAACATAGAGAGCCATAATACTACTATCTGCAGATAATGTGGGAACTGACATACATACTTTTCAGATTCCCACTACCATTTGTACTACCTACATCATATAGTGTCTTAATATGTCTATATAAACAGACACTTATAAGTGTCTGTTTTGCATAAGGAATTTTCATAATTGGGAGGTGGGAGATGTGGATTTCTTTCAGAATTCTTTATACATAAAGGTGAATTTATGTAATGTGAATTTACATAAAGTAAGAACTGTTTTTATCTATATTCTCAATTCAAAGAAAAGAAAAAGGATTTCATTTTAAGATTGTAGAAAATTGTGTGACCATTAGCAAATTGGAAATGGGGAAGCACATTGAAAGCTTACTTTTGAAATTCACTTTAAAAAGTTAAGAACTAAATATATCTCTGTGAAGAAAGTGGATGAACATTGCTGTCCAAATAATTTTTGAGGTGAAAGATATGGAGCTAGGGGTCTGGAACCTAGGATAAGACAGAAAAATTCTATCTTGAAGGAAGCCTCCAGCATCTTAAGGTCTCCATTGGAAACAAAACAGTAAAAGAACATTTTCTTTATAGAAATAACTTGCCCTGAAAGGAATATGACCTGAGATCCAAAACAAACAAACAAACAAACAAACAAAAAAAACAAGATACATATATACCTATAGCAAACTGAGACTTGTGGAATCATATCATATAGAAGACATGAGATTAATGATACATCATAGACCATCTGTTGTCTATATCATCTGGGGAAAACTTGTATAAACATAGATTCAAAAAGTGATCCTTCTCCTATAAATTCCTCTGCTAAATACATATATGCAGCTTAGACTTCAGCTTTATTAGAAATGGAATTTTCTGCTCCTCAGTAGTTTTTAAATGTTTTCTTTCTATTTTGACCTCAGTATTCCTCTTGACAAAAACAAAGCATGAGATTCTGTCCCAATACAAGTCATATATAGCAATCTATTTATTTGGACATTACTTTGTCTGCCATGTCTCAACTCATTGCAAACAATGAGGCACTTCATATTTTAGTAAACTAATACAATATAAAGTCAAGTTTTTCCTTTATATTAGGATATAGAATCCAGATCTCTTTTTTGGTGTCTAGGGAATATTAAATAGCTTCCTAGGAAAGCAGTTCCAAAGGAAAATTTCTCTTTCTGGACATGTCTAGGTAATATCAAACTAATCAATGTAGGTATTCCACCCATCAAGAGCATATAAGGTAGTGGCCAAAATTTCCAGGTGTAAAAGGAACACAGTAATTATGTGGAGATATCCTATATTGTTCATCCCTACTAATTTGGGAACTTCTAGATAAAGGGTTTTATGTGGTAGTGCTGGTACTGAATAAGGAGCTCTCTCTAACAACTATGATTAGCTGAGGCCAGTAATAAGGCCTCCCTGCCATTCAGAATGGCTAGAATTTAACTGAAAAGATAATCCTGAAAATAAATACTGGCTTAAACTATACAGAGACTTAGAAATAATTGAGGAAGGAATCACTGGGAAAGCCGGCCAAGTTCATACTGTAGTCCTGATTAGGACTCAATCAACTTTTTGGTTTATAATTTTTTAGGTTTAGGTGCAAAGGAAATCAGCTGGGATTTATTCATGTTAGAATTATTTTATTTAATAGCTGTTTTTTTTGTTGTTTTTTTGGCAGCCTACCAGAATATTTTAGATTCTGAAGATTCAGTTTTCTCTATTTAAAAGTTGTGAGGATTTTTGTTTTGTTTTGTTTTTTCTTATTTTGTTTTAGCTTGAGAATTTCTTAGACACTACCTCAAGTAAACTGCCAGCATAGACCACAATCAGCGGCAAGAACTACCTGTCTAGATTACTGAGTCTTTTACACTGTCATTCCAATATAGAATCTTCCTTTATCCCTCTCTCTTTCCCTTATAGAGGTCAATTTAAAGGCTCCCCTGACCTAGGCTTCCAGTGAAACAAAAGGAAACTGCTCTGAGATTCCATGGCACTGGAATCCAAGGGTGTCCTGGATTATTCAAGGAGTAAGTATGTCCCTTTCACTGCTGAGCACAGATTCTTTGAGGCCTTGTTTTCTCCAATTCTGGTCCCAAGAAAATATCAATTTTATTAAGGATTCCTACAACTCATCTTGACTCCAATCTACTTTTGTTTGTTCACAGCTGCCATCACAGAGCATAAGGCTAATCACTAATAAGAGCTTCAAGAAGACAGGAAAAACAATGTATATGCTCATAAGTTGAAAATCTAATTGTGGTCTTCCTGTTGGTCTTGAACTTTCCCAGGAATGGGGGGTGGAGGAAAGGCTAAGGACTTGAATGAATCCCCAATAGAAACATAACTCTATGGTCTACTAATAGTATATCTCCTGGGGAAACTACTTTGATTTAACTACATTGGATCCATAGCACAATCCAAATATGCAGTGTCCAAATATCTTACCAGAGCCCATTGTGGGAAAAAAAATCCAAAATATTCCCTATAAGAAACTGTTCTAATCTATTTAATTGGTCTCCTCTTTGAGGGCCCTTCATGAGGTGGTAAAAAAAGGTCCTGTTAGAAATAATATTATGGCATTACAAAATATAAAAAAACTGAATATACATGGAAATGTTTTTCTTTCTGCTCCAGGAAGAACAATGAGAATATTCCAAAAATTAGGAGAAAAGCCTTGATCTCATTATATGAGTTGATTAAAATTATATTCAAATTTGTCGATGTGCAACTTTAATGGCCCCATTTAATATTTTCTTGGCAAAAAAACTAGACTAATTTGCTATTCTTCCCCAGTTCATTTTACAGATGAGGAAACTGAGACAAATAGGTTTAAATAACTTGCACAGGGTCACTCACCTACTAAGTGTCTGAAGCTAGGTTTGAACTCAGGAACATGAGTCTTCTTGACTCCAGGCCTGACATTCTAGCCACTTGCCACCTAGAAGCCTGGATATCCATTAACATAAAGAACTTATTTCCAAGGTACTAATAGGCCATGATGGCTGACCTGGGTAAAGGTAGAAATTATTTGTACATTAGAGTGCCTCAGATTTTTAAGATAGTGTATGTGTGCGCGTGTGTGTGCGTGTGTGTGCGTGTGTGTGTGTGTGTGTGTGTGTGTGTGTGTGTGTTATTTATGGTGCAGAATCTCCAGAACCCCTTTGGCCTTTTTCCTTGTCATTCAAAAACACCCAGTATTACCACATGCATTTCATAGCTTTCCCTTTCTCAATAAAATGTGACCTTGAAGTCTACCTTAACCCTTCTTTATTCTTTTGCTCATCTTCTTTCAGGATCAGTTCATTCTGCCTCTATCCTCTCCTAGCAGAATCCCCCTTAGGAAATCAGCTTTAAGTTACTGTATTGAATCCATAGCACACTTCCAAAACACAGAGCCCAAATATGTAAGCAGGACCCATTGTGGGAAAAGATCCAAAATACCCCCTGCAGAACTTTTTCTAAATTATTCTTCTGGTTGAACTTCACCTAAAGGAAATATAACAATTCTCATTCCATAAACAAATTTCTTATTCCATCCCCATGAGATAAGAGTAGCCTATATCTTATAATACTTTCTTGAAAATCTCATCTTTCCTACAATAGAGAAACTACAAGATTTATAATGGAAAGGTAAAGCTAAGAATTAACCTAATCCCTACTGGTAGAATTTTAAGTTCCATGGTAGTTGGTTGAAGTTTGGGGCAGGAAGACTGTGCTGAAGATTCTCAAATCTTAGTACTTGGGCAACAATTAGTGTATGTCAACTGTTACTGGCAATATTGTCAAAAATATCATCTAAGAAGAGTGGAATACTTATGCAAAATAACTAGAAGTGATCTTGATCTTCATGGTAGAGAAGAGTGACTCTAATTCTAAGCTATACCTCACAAAAAGCCTCAAGAATATGACAATAGCAGAAGAATAGAAGAGGAGAGGATTGGAAATGTGTTTGTTTTCTAGGTAAAATATGATAGGAATGGAGTAACGTCAAGGTAGTTTATGAGGAAAGATGAGATTCACTCATTACACAATTGAGGACTGTATGGGAGGTGAGAAGACTTTGTAGCCATATCCAAGAATTGAGGAATTGAGGCTTTATGTAAAGATCACATGAAGACTATGAAGGACTGATCAGATGGTCTGTGAATGATTGCATTTCAGAACCTTAAAACTGATGATCTAACAAGAAAATTTATTCTCATAGAAATTGTACATTATTTCATATTTTTTAAGATATCAAAATGAGAATAAATAGATCAGTTAGATCTTGTTGCACCATATTCTACTATCCATCCCAAAGGATATCTCATTCAAGTTTCACAATTAGATTTTGTACATAAGAAATGTGTCTGATTACATATAAGAACACTAAGACTACTGCCTGGGATATTTGCTCTGTCAAGCAAATACCAGTTTATTCTACATAATAATAATCTGATTAAGCACAAAGGGAATTTCTCTGATCTCATTCAGGAACAATAATAATGGCTTAGTGTTGTCAAAGGTCTCCCCCAGAATTAGGTTTTCTAATTAGCATGAGATAATGCTATGGAGTAAAATACAGCTCTCTACTTCTTTTTCCTATCTCTACACATTTTGTGTAAGACAACATTTCCTTTAATCAGGATGTGTAGAGAAATCCTTAACTTATAATCAGTCCCACATAATTACAAAAAAAAAAAAAAAAAAGATGTAATGTCTTTAAAACTTTATACTTGAGGAGCTAGGTATTACAGTGGACAGAGAACTAGCCTTGTAATCAGGAGGACCTGAGTTCAATTTGATCTCAGACACTTAATAATAATTAGCTGTGCGACCCTGGGCAAGTCTCTTAACCTTAAATGTCTCACCACCAATCAAAAACTTTATCCCTGATGCAGTAGTCTACATTTGATGTCCTTCTTTAAGTATTAGTTGAGTAAATATGCTTCTTTACCGCAGCTACATCCCTGGATTTAATTTTGTTTTTTGTTGTTCTTTTGTTCTTAAGTTTGGTGACTCAGATATGTTAATGGTAATGGACTAAAGCTAAGGGCCCACATTTTCATGAAACCTTTCCCATGCTTTTTTTTTTTTTTTTTGCTACGCTTAGTCTGTTTTCTCAAGATGTCATACTTCCTAAAGGAACATTCTTGAATTATGCATTCTTGGGATGTAGCAGGTATCTAGACCTTTCAAGATGGTTAGAATGAAAAAAAAAATACAATCTGCTGATGTCACTAGGCAGCTATATAACCCCCAAAGAATGTGACAGTTGGTGGCTAGATTCTGTGACTGTTGAGAGTCTGGAGAAATGCACAGAAATAAGGGATCAGAAACATGAGAGGAGGAGGTCCTCAGTCTTTGCCTTACAACTTCACAAAAGGAAAAATCACTCATATCAAATTTTAATGATGGTCATAAAAATGATGGAAGGGGGAAATAAAATATGAACATAATTGACAAGAAGAAAAAGTACATTAGACTCAAATAAAGGGGTTTTTGTTTTTGGACTCAGAATTTTATAACTTTTTTTTCATAGAAATGGGATACCTGTTTCTCAAGAACATTTCCTGGTTTTTTTGGATTATGAGGTTTAGACAGCCCTCATGGTTATGACTGGATGTAGGAGTTCAACTTCTAGGAAATACCCAAAGATAAGCCCCAAACCTACAACATCCCAACCCATGCCTCATACCCATATGACACACTTGTCTTTGAACACAATTTCCTATATTAAGAACTTCTCCAATTATGGTTTTCCTTTCAAGAGTTCTAAAGCAGATGGCTGCTATTTTCATTCATTCAAGTATAATACTTAAATTTTTTTTCATTGATTCATTGACTTTTAAAAGTTTATTTTGTAAACCTGTTAATAAAACCATCCATTTTTAGATAAACAACTCCTTTTATCTCAAGGAAAGATTTTTTTTTTAAATTTTTAATCAGTGGAACTTTCTCTTCCATTTTATCAGATTGATATGATTGTAACTACTAAGCAACCTGGTTAATGACCTTAGAAATAATGACCTTAGAAATGCATTCCTTAAGATGAAATGGTGCAGGCTTTACTTATTTTGTCTTAAGAATGCTGTATCTATACCTTTAAATTATTTTGTCCTAAGTTTACATCTTATGGCCAGCTATAACGGAGTGCCTAGAGTGAGATGCCTAACCTAAAGCCCTTTTAAAAACATGAAATACCTTTTTTTCCTCTCACTTTTTCCTATAAAAATACCTGTTTTGTCCTCTGCTTTTTCACAAGTTCCATTTTGGAACTTATTCCCATCAACAGCATTATATTAATAAAAACTTTCCCTCTTGATTTGGAGGTAGTGTAAGCCTACAAATTCTTTTGAGATACCTGTGATACTTGTTCAAAAAATCCTAATAGTTTTGGGTCCATCCCTGAACTCCAAAAAGATGAACAAACCATATCTAGTTGATACAGCAAAACTTAAAATATTGGAATATATATTGTTGAAAGGTGTTCCATGATATAATATGCCTACATATGGAATTTTTTCTCTATGAAATTCATTATCTGACATTGTGAATACTCAAGTCCTTTTCCTGCCTCTACTGCCATAATTTTTTGATATAATAAAAATAGCTTTTACAAATACATTTCAAAAGATATTTATGAGTAAACCATCATGAACAATACAAAGCCTTTCAACAAAGGAATGAGAAATATATTGGATTTGGAATCACTACTTAATCTCATGTCTTTTCTCTTTTATCCTATGAGCTAATTATAATTAGTGAGTCACCTGGTCTTCAATTCTCTTTCTAAAATGAGAGCAGCAGATAGCAGGTAGGTGCTAGTGCTTTCCGACTCCAGATCTTTGGAATCAGTCCAGTAAGAGTAAATAATGCAAGGACTAAAATAACTATCATGTGGTATTATGTGATAAGAACTATGTGAGAGAAAGTTACAAAGAAGTTTAAGAAGAAATTAGATCAAACTACAGTAGACAGTGAATGCCAGAATGAAGGTTAATGACAATATTTATAGTAAAGGAAAGAATTAAAGCATATAGTTAGAAGGAAATTTATAAAAAACCTTTAAGAAAATCATTACATTTTCTGAAGTCTTAAATAGTGGCCTTTTACAGAGGAGATAAGCTATGAAGACCTTAGAATAAAAAAAGACATTATTTGGAACGACTTGAAGTTCTAAATAAGAATACTTATCCCAAAGTATTGATGGGAAAAGGAAAGATAAATTATTGGATTAAGTTGACAGAAATGGATATTAATTATAATAGACCAAGGGACAGGGTGGGAGAAGGTAATATTAAGAGAAATCAAGAGGCTAACTTGTTTTGGGAGAAAGAATATGCTCAATTAGTTATTTTTAATGTGAGCTACCAGTAGGACAATTTGTTTAAGTGTCCATCAGTCAGCTGTAAATTCTAAACTGGTATTCTATGGAAAAAAATAAAAGAGATAGAAAGTTGGAAATCAGTTGAGGGGAGGGAATGGTAGAGAGTTCTATGAGAAGTCCTGAAGTAGAAAGTGAGGTTAAACAAGAAGTCTAGAATTTTTCTTTTCATACATTATCTTTATAACAAAAATCTGAACCTAACATAACATTTATAGAACTAAATTTTCTATTTACATATGTCTTTTTGTTTCCTTAGAAATCATATAGGAATAGGAATGGGCCTGTGATTTCATTAGTATAAGGAATCCATAGATGAAGGAACAACTTCTACCAAGACAGATCAGCTCCTTTTCTCTGTCACTTTTAGCCTTAGAGAGATGTCTAGAGCACTGAATGGATAAGTGATTTGCAATACATATATATCACAGATGCAATATATGCAAGAACCTGGATCTTCTTGATTCTAAGTGCTATACTGCTTTTTACATTCTTGTTTAGAACAATTTTGTGTGAGATAGTTTTTAATGTAGAGGACTAAGACTATCCTACTTTGGTTGCTTCTGAAATGCCTAAGATTATTTGATTGAACTTAGGTGATAATTAAAAAAAAAACCAATAACTTTATTTTCTGGGTTTTTTTCCCATTTAATTTGCTGTATCTTAACACAATCTTCAAAGTTTTCTGGTTCATAAGTTGCAAGTATAGAAACCTAGATATATCCATTAGCATATATAAAGAATTGTTTCCATAGTATTGTTAGGCTAGGAGGGAAAACCAGAAAGTTAGAAATTATTTTCATGTTAAACTGTCCTGAATATGTAGGTACATCCTGAAGCAAGAATATCCACTTCAAATATATTTTCAAGGATGCTCAACTGAGAATAATTTAAGTCTATGTATCAGATCAATTCTGAGCTGTTTAACAGCTGATTTGATTGGGATCTTTGCCACAAATTCAGTCTGTTGCTGGTATGTTAATAGAACTGTGACCTAAGTGTTAGTTTGAGGACTCAAATTTCCTGAAACCTTTCCCACTTTTCTTTTTGCTAGGCTACTGTCTTAAGATCTCATACTACCTGAGAACATTCTTGGCAGCAAGCAGATATCCATACCTCTCTCAAGATGATTAAAGTGAGAGAAATAGTCTAATGATGTCACCAGACAGCTATATATTCCTAAGAGAATGTGACAGTTGGTAGCTAGGTTCTGTGACTGTTGAAGTCAGGAGAAATGGATATAATCCCTTTGAAAATAAATAATCAAAAAGAAATTTAACTCTATTATTAAGAGATTTAAGCCCACTGAAATGAGAGGAATAGATATTTAGCCTTTGCACAACAACCTTAACAGTTTTCAATGGTAAAGATGACCAATTCCAGATTTTAAAAGTGACCTTAGGGCTTTCCCTAAGGGAATTCCCTATAAGGGAATAAATAAGCTTTAACATCCTTGTAAAGAAGCAAAGTACTTTAGACTCTAAAAAAGATTTTATTTTTTATTCTAGACTTAAGAATCTTACATATCTCCCTTCATTAAAAATGAAATATCTGTTCCTCAAGAAAATTCCCTCTTCTTTTGGACTGACATTTAAATATTTCTCAAGATTCTGATAAGATTTAGAAGTTTCACCATAAATAACCTCTTGAATTCTAGGAAGTACACATAGTATTAGATCAGGTCCAAATCGACAACATCCCAAACCACTCCCTATCTATGATTATCTATAACCACTGAACCCAGTTTATATATATGTGTGTGTGTGTGTGTGTGTGTATGTGTGTGTGTGTGTGTGTATAAAATTAGGGTTTTTTCCAAGTGTTCAAAAACATCTTTTGTTTTTCTTGTTTTGCATTCTGGTCTACTTTTTCATTCTTTAGAATCTATTTTGTTTTTTCTTAATCTCTCATAGCATCACTGGCTTCCCCTAGCCCAATTCTAATTTTCAGAGAGTTATTTTCAATCTTTGAGATTCTGTTTCTATGGCACTAGCCTGGAGGTGTTTGCACTTCAGATAGGTTAATCTCCAGTCCTGGTCTGCTTGGGTTGTTTCATCATGTTCACTCTGAGGTGCAAATTTGTTCTATTTGTGGGGAAATCTGGAGACTTTGGAGATTATCAACCTACACCATCTTCCCAGAATCCTCCCTCCCAAGTATTCAAAAGTAGATGGCTATTACTTTCTTTATACCAAATGTTATGCTTTTAGAAAAATACTTAGTATTTTGGAGGCTTCCTTCCTATTTGTTATTTTATAAACTTAATCATCAAATTATCTACCATCAGCAAACTTTTGCTTCTGCAGAACTGTTTACATCAATGGAATTTTCTCTTCCATTCTATCAAATGAAAAGTATCCTACCCAATAAAACTATCTATAAAAGTTGAATATTGAAATATATATTATTGGAATTTGGTCCATGAGGTTAAATGCCTACCTTAGTAGTTTATTCTTTGAAATTCACAACATGATAGGGCTAACTAATAATAATCGTGATTTACAGAATAGATTTGCCTCATCTATTCATGTTATTCTTATTTTCCAAATCACGTTACTCTTTGTAAAATCCTACTTATTCTCTCATACCTCTTAAATCTGTGCCATCATTCCTAAAACATACTGCTTTTTCTATAGCTTCTCTTCTATTTATGGTCATAATGTGTCTATGCTATATAGACCCCTGATTCTCCCAAAGGTTTTCAAATTAAATCTATGTTGCTATAATGGGACAAGGCCTTATAACTAGATCTTAACTGAGAAAAGTAACTCTATGTCTGACCAATGATTGGATCCACTTATGTCCTAGGAAGTTTCTTTATATCCAGTATCTGACTTGGACAGATACATTTAGGTTTAGAATGCAAGATTAGGAAACTTTTAAAATTTCAATGCCTTTGTAGTCTGTAAAGGATATTGCTGAGGCTCTGCAAATCTGTCCAACAAAAACAAGCAGATATGACACTCAAGAGATATGTCTTTGAATGAGGTACATATCCTACAGTCAGCCCAACCTACCATCTGTATGTCCATGGATCTATAAGCCTAGGGAGCCACATACTTATAAGCCTGACTCATGATTTTTTAAGCAGTTATTTTCATTGTTGGTACCTCCTCACCAATGATTTCCCCACATACAATATCCTACATCTTCATTTTGGACGTTTCTGCTCAGTCCTTAAGACTGCTTCCTGTATTATCTCCTTTTTCTATTGCCTGTGACACAGCATCCTCAGCTCTTGCATTTTCTTTTTTGCTTTATATTAACCAGTAATAATTTGGGAATAGAAAGACAAAAATGAAGCAGTCCTTGCATTCAGAAGCTTATTCTTTCAGAGGAAAAATAGGTATGCAGCTAAATGGAAAATATACGTAAATCCAAGGGTGGTACTTGCCGCTGTACTTTGTCTGCCCAAACTAATCTAGGGAGTTATTCCAATTCCCCCATTTAATGGATAGCAACACTGTGGCCCAGATCTTTAACCCAGCTTTCACACACACACACACATACACACACACACACACACACACACACACACACACACACACACACACATACTTCCCTATACACGTAATTTAGTAAAAAAAACCAAAAATTCAATAAAAATCACAGGGACAAAGACTGGGACTTATGATTTCACTGGCTAAGTGGAATATTTAGATAAGGAAAGTCCCTCTAACATTGTAAACTAAAACCTCCTCTTAAGTTGATAATCTTAGAAAGTTTCCTAGAGCTTTGAGAAACTAAATGACTTCCCCATGCCACACTTTCAGTTTGGATCAGAGGCAGAACTCTATATACAAGGCAAGAGAGAAACATTTGAATGAATCTTGAGACAATGCTGCCAATCACTTCTCCCTTTCCTTATGGCAAGGTCTAAATTATGAGGATGGAGAAATCTCTTGGCTTCACTTGGTTGATTTCTTCCATCTAGCATCAGACATATTGCAAAAGAGTGGTCAAAATTCTAGGTCAAAGGTGACCTAGAACTGCAAAGATCCAAAGCAATATGTTCAAAGTCTCATTCTCTTACAAGTGATCAGTTAACCAACAAAAACCTCTTGTGACAGATAATGGTCTCTGTCATTTTTCTTTTGACATATAAAATGGCCATATAAAGAACAGCTAAGTCCAATTATTACACAAACTATTTCAAAAAATAAGATAAGGATCCTATCAAATTTTTTTCTATGATATACATGTAGTCTTGCTACCTGAAGTAAGAAGAGAGAAAATAAAGGGGAAAAAACTGAAAGATGAAAACCAAAAAAAAATATATATATATATATTAGAAATGTTAAATAAAATGTAAACCAAGTAGCTACAGAAACACATTTTCAGAATTGGGATTTATATGACCAGTTTGGATCAGTAATACTTGGTTGGTTCAATATTGGTTTAAACTATAAATACAATAACTTATGTTAATAACAAAACAATCAATCAAAAGGTATTGGAAGAAAAAGCTTCTGACAAAATGCAATGACTATTTCTGAAAGCACTAGAATAAATGAGTTTTCACCCTAAAATGATAAAATTTATCTATCTAAAATTAGCAAGAAATATACGTAAATGTAATAAATGAAAAGTCTTCTTAAGGAAGATCAGGAATATCACCACTATTGATATATTGCTAGAATGGTTAACTATAGCAATTGGGGGAGGGAGGGAAATGGAAAGAAATAAACATTAATAAGGAAGAAACAAAGTTATGATGTTTTGCAAATAAGATGGTCTACTTAAGACATCCCTGCAGAGTCAACTAAAAATCAATTGAATCAGAAATTTAAGCGAAAGAACAGGATATAAAAATAAACACAAAAATCCTCAATCTCTATATAACCAACAAAATCCATCAGGAAGAGATGGAGAAATTCCATTAAAAATCACTACAAAATGTATAGCATATTTAGGGTTCTATCCACAAAAGCATGCCCAGGGATTATATGATAAATCACACTTTATAGAAATGAAAACAAACCTAAATAATTGGAGAAATTAATCACTCATATTTAGGTCATGCCAACATAATAGAAAATGATAATATATCAATTTTATTTATTTAATACCATTCCAATAAAAGTATAAAAAGATTAATCTTGTAGAGATACAAAAGTGATAGTGAAATAGATTTGAAGGAGAAAAAATGAAAAATAAGTTATAGAAGGAAGAAGACCTAGCTAGACCTATCAAATTTTAAACTATACTACAAAACCTTAGTTTGAATTGAAAAGATGTTAGAGGTTAGAAAATTAGTAGATAAGAATAAGTACATAACACATAAAAGTATGCAACTACAGCAGTACTTTAGTACTTGTTAATCTAAAGACTACATGAGGGATGGATAGCTAGATGCCATAGCAGATAGAGACTAGGACTGGAATTAAAAAGATATGAGTTCAAATCTGAGCTCAAATACTTAGCTGTGTGACTCACTTAACTCTCTTTGCTTTAGTTTCCTCATTTATAAAATAAGCTAGAGAAAGAAATAGTAAACCATTTTAGTATCTCTGGCCAAAAAAACCCTAAATAGAATCAGGCAAAACTGAAAAAAATATTGAATTATAATAACTCTAAGACAAGAACTTTTTAACAGAAATTGTTGAGAACTTCCTTCTAGGGAAATAGTCTTGCAGAAATTGGGTTTTAATGAACACCTCACATCATAGGCCAAGAAGGGCCCACTGGATATACAATTTAGACATAAAGACATATATATCATGGATGAGTTAGATAAACAAAGGAAATACCTTTTACTAATATGATTGGGAAAAATCATTCTCTGTATAAACTTCAAATGAATAAGGGACTTATATAAAATGGACAATTCCACATAAAATTTAAAAGTCTATGTATAGATAAAACTAATGCAGTTAGAAGGGAAATAGAAGAGGAAAAAATTATACATGATATTTCCTTGACAAGTCTTCAAGATCATAAAGTACTGATCAAAAGTATAAGAGTCATTTCTAATAGATACATGGTCAAAGGATAAGAATAGTATTCACTGGAAGACATACAAGCTTAACACTATCCAAACTTAAAAAAAAATCATCCTCATGGCCGAGAGAGAGAGAGAGAGAGAGAGAGAGAGAGAGAGAGAGAGAGAGAGAGATGCAAATTAAGAGTAACTCTGAAGTTTCACCTCCCACTCATCAGATTGACAAAGATGACAGGAAAGGAAAATGACAGTTCTTGGAAAGGATCCAGGAAAAGAAAACTCCACAGTTAAGGAAGCTGTAAATTGGTCTTATATTTCTGAAAGTCAGTTTTGAAGTGTGAGTATCAAATTGTGCATATCTTTGGATCTAGTAATACTACTGTTAGGAATATAACATCCCCAAGAAGATTAAAAGAAAATGGACTATGGCTACAAGCCCTGTTTAGGACTCATTCATTGGTACAAAAACTATCAATAACAATTGTGAATAAACTGCCCACTATTGAGCAGACAAAGACTTTAGCTGAAGAAGCAGGGCACTGGGAGGGAAAGACAAGCATATCAAATTACCTTGACCACCATCTCACCTTATATGCTAATGAAGACAATCCAGGACTCAGAATCCCAAAAATTTAGCAGTAACTGTCTTCCCCAGAAGACTGGCCCTCCTTCCAACTCTACCCTTTATAGCCATCACTTAAGGGATCCAACTTTTGTGGAGAAGCATTTGTGTTTGATGATTAAACTAGGTCAAGCCAAAAACAGTTTACATATACATACATATATATATAATATATAAATATATTATATATATATATGTATATATATACACACACACTAAGGATATCTTTTTTTTTTTAACCACACCTTAGAAAGCGTTCACTGAAATCCTTTAAAATAGGATGATTGGGGTAGCAAAGTGGGGGCAGATTGTTTGTATTGCAGAGGCTTTGATGAGGTTAATTTATGTCAAACCCTTACCTTCCCAAAGTATATTCTCTGATACTGTGATCAGAAAGAGGTCATAGATTCCCAAAACTATTCATTTTTTGAAGAATGACTTTTCTGACTTCAGGAATATGGGATAAGAACAAAGTGAGAATATGAGGATTACCTTCTTCTCAGAGGATGTAGAAGTTTTTCTCAAGGAACCCAAAGACAAGACAAGTTTCATGTCTTTAACTTTACCCAATAATGAGAGACATATAAGATACAAATTTGAGAGATGCACAAAAAGATGGCTATTTTCTCTTTATCTCTCTTGAATTACTTTGGAAAAGATCTAAAATGTATTCCAAAGCTCCTGGGCTCTTTTGTGGTTATTTACTCTGGGAATGGCTGTTCACACAGATTTCTCTCCTTTGCCTGGGTGGTCTTTGCTAAGATATAAATTAAAATAGATGATCCTTAGAGGTCAAAGAAAAAGGATCAATACAGTGGAGTGATGGAAAGGTTTATAAATACTGTGTTGGTGAGGACATGCCAAAATTAAGATATGAAAATCTAAAATTGATTATTCAGAGAGAAATTATCTCAGATTTTTTCAGAGTTGTTGATATGGATAGCAATTGTTTTTGAGAAAGAAGTTTCATTCCTTGAACAAGGGGGATCCAGGAACTAGACAGATTGTAGAACTGACATACTTTGGTCATGTTAATGAGTAGGCTCTATTCTTTCCTTTCCTCTCCCCCATTGAATGATCCATTGACAGATATTTTGTCTTTTCTCCTAGGAGATGGAGCTGATTATGTCATTCACTAATGGCTCCAATAAGTGAACCCACTTCAATAATATATGATCTGATGTCATTTAAATATCACACAGTTTCTCTATTCTGTATTGTCTGGGGTCTATTATTGGAGTCGAGAAAAAGTCTTATTTTCATAATATTTCATATGGTTTCAGGTTGATAATCACAACTTATTCAGGGCTCTGGCTATTGACTGAAAAATAGATTGCCAGAGTCTTGTTGATATTGGATTGCTGGAGCTACTACTATACAGTTACCTGGTTCTATTAGAAGCATAATTTGGTGATCACTGCCCATTGGTTTTTTTCCCTGTCATGTTACTTAGAATTGTCCTGAGAATTGAGGTTTGGTATGGCTTCCACAAGGGTTATTTGGCTAGATGGGGAACTTTATTCAGAGACTTGAGCCAAGTAGAGTTATGGCCAGAAAAGACATGGACTAGTCCATATGAACATACTAATAAAAGAAAGGCATAGGTTAGGCTTAAATTTCAATGTGTTATCATGCTTCAATGTCTAGGGATCTTAGCCTGATTTTAAAGACACGGAAAAGGTAAAATCTGAAAGAAACAGAATAATACATGGCAACCTCTTTCTGTTTATGTGAGCACTAAACACCTGATTATGGTTTATTCTGGTGATTTGTTCCACATAGATATTTCTTTTTGTGGGCAGATCTAAATACAACTTTTACCTGGCTATTCTTTCTAGTGTTATTAAGTAGTAAATAATGACTGCTGGAATAGACCCGTTTGAATTTCTGCCCATTGGATTTCAAATGAAATTTGTGGACCTAAGGTTTAGTCCCTCACACCCATTGTGCCTGATATTGTTGCAGTTTGCTGATTAGGATTTACAGATTTGTCACAGCTATCCATGATATATCAAAGCCTGAAGGAGGTAGACACACAGAATCCAAACATTTGAAAATATATATTATTACAACATCTAATGATCTTGTGTGACAGATTGGTTGTTTCTCTCATCCACTGATTAACTGAATGGTTAGATCTTCACTTTTAGTTTAGTGTTAGCACAATGACTATAACATTGTTTGGGAGACATAGTAATAAATCAGTATGTGCCCTGGTGCCAAACTTAATAATTTATGAATTGTCAGGAGCTACATTAACTATATGAACATAAAATAATTTTTATACAAATAAAGTCAGATGATTTAAACAGTTGAAGAAATATTCATTGACCATGGGTGGGAAAAGACAATTCAAAAAATAAAGATAATTCTACCTAATCTGCTTATTTAATGCCATTCCAATTAAATTATCAAAAAAGTGTTTTATGAGCTAGAAAAAAATCCAACAAATTCATTTGGAAGAACAAAAGGTTAAGAAAGCCAAAGGAATTATTGAAAAGAACATAAAAGGCGGCTTAGCAATACTATATCTTAAAACTATACTCTAATGTCATTATCAAAACTAATTGATACTGGCTAAGAAATACAAAGGTGAATCAATGGAACAGAATAGACATAAAATACACAATAGCTAAATGATTATGATAATCTTGGGTTTACAAATGTATAACAATTTAAGTTTGTTGGATAAGAATTCAATTATTTGGCTAAAATTGTTGGGAAAACTGGCTAACAGTTTGGCAGAAATTGGGTATAGTTCATTATTGTATACCATTTAAGAAAGTAAGATCAAAATGGATACATGACCTAGCTATAAGGAGAGACACAAGTACCTTAGAAAAACATGTTACATATTACTTATCACTTATGAATACAAGGAGAATTTATATAAGAGATAGAGAGCATTGGGAGATTTAAAATGGATAATTTTGACAACATTAAATTTAAAAGGTTTTATACAAATAAAATCAAAGTAGCCAAGATTAGAAAGGAAAGCAGAAAACTGGAGAAACTTTTTTAATTCATGGTTTCTCAGATAAAGGTCATATATATATATATAATGTATAGAGAACTTTGACAAATGTATAAGAATATGAGTCATTCCCTGATTGAAAAATGATCAAAGGATGTGAACAGGCAATTTTCTGAGGAAGAAATAAAAGCCATTTGAAAAAATACTCTGTCGATTTTAAAGAAGGGAAAGGGACCTGTATGTGCAAGAATGTTTGTGGAAGCCCTCTTTGTAATGACCAGAAACTGAAACTGAGTGGATTCCTGTCAATTAGAGAATAGCTGAATAAATTGTGGTATGTGAATATTATAGAATATTATTTTTCTGTAAGAAATGACCAGCAAGATGATTTCAGAAAGGCCTGGAGAGACTTACATGAACTGATGCTGAGTGAAATGAGCAGGACCAGAAGATTATATACTTCAACAATAATACTATATGATGATCAATTCTGATGGACGTGGCCCTTTTCAACAATGAGATGAACCAAATCAGTTGCAATAGAGCAGTAATGAACTGAACCAGCTACACCCAGTGAAAGAACTCTGGGAGATGACTATGAACCACTACATAGAATTTCCAATCCCTCTATTTTTGTCTGCCTGAATTTTTCATTTCTTTCACAGGCTAATTGTATACTATTCCAAAGTCCAATTCTTCTTGTGCAGCAAAATAACTGTCTGGACATGTATACATATATTGTATTTAACTTATACTTTAACACATTTAACATGTATTGGTCAACCTGCCATCTGGGAAGGGGTGGGGGAAGAAGGGGAAAAGTTGGAACAAAAGGTTAGAAATTGTCAATGCTGAAAAATTACCTATGCATAAATCTTGTAAATAAAAATCTATAATAAAAAAAGAAAAAAAATACTCTATGATTAGAGAAATGCAAATTTGAAACAACTATGAGATAGCATCTCACACCTATAAGATTGGCTTAAATGATAAAAGGGGAAAATGACAAATGTTGGAGAGTATGTGGGAAAATTGGAACACTAATATAATATGCAATAGGTGAAAATGTAAAATGATCTAATCATTTTGAAGAGCAATCTGGAATTATGCCCTAAGCATTATACAATTATATACACTTTTTGATCCACCAATATATTAGATCTGTTTCTCAAGGTGGTTAAGGAAAAAGGAAAAGAACCTATCTTCTAAAATATAACATCTCTTTTTGTGGTAGCAAAGAACTGGAAGTTGAAAGAATGACCATCAACTAGTAGTATATGATTATAATGGAATACTTCTGTGCTCTAAGAAATGAATCATTTGATTTACACGAAATGAGTTAAATACTATTCCCCTTTAAAGAGCTGATAGAAGTATGCAAAGTGTGTGTGTGTGTGTGTATACACATAAAATGGTTTTACATGTGTGTGTGTGTGTGTATATATGCATGCAGAGAGAGAAAATGTTTTACATGTGGTGTGTATGTGTGTAACACAAAGAAATGGTGGCCTTCTCTAGTGCAAGAGGAAGAAAAGAATACAGTTCACAACTTAAAGTAACTTAAATTAAAATAATTTAAAAAAACTTTATTGTGTTTATGTGGTGGATTGGTGAGCCAAACATTTTCACTCATTGAAATCTTGGCCTAAATTGCAGGTCAAAATGTGATCTTTTTGAAGCTTTGGCTTTGCTCTAAGATTGGCCCAGATGAGATTTTTTTTTTCTAACTGTAACCTTGCTTCATATATTACAGGAAGATAGTGAGGCTATTCGCTATGAATTCTCTTTTTTTTTTTTAAATCTTGTTACTCAAGAGTCTTCTGCAATTCTTTTTCATACTTTTTGCATGATGAAATTACCTTAATATCTCTGTTCCTGAGTGATCCTATTCCATCCCATCTCCTCTAACAGATTGTGCCCTCTGTCCACTTATTTTCAATCTCCTCTTGTCTACTAGTTCACTTTCTATTGCTTACAACATAGTTGGACACTGTTGATCACTCTCTCTATATTACTCTCTTCTTCCTGGATTTTTGGAACACTAATTTCTTCTAGTTCATTTCATATCATACTAATCCTTCTTAGTTTCCTTTGCTGGATCCTCATTCAAATTATGCCCCTTTTCCATAAGTATCTTTTAGGCTTCTGTGCTGGTTATCTCTTCTCCTTCCCCTCTATATTATTTCAACTTTGTGATATCATCTCCCATGTATTTACTTATCTTTATGCTGACAATTCTCAAATCCAACTGTTTGGCATTTAAAGCTCTCTTCATAGTCTAGGTCATTCTTATCTTTCCAGTCTACTTACACCTTTTTTTCTCCCTGTCACATACTCTTTGATTCTGTGACCCTGTTCTCCTAACTATCCCACAATATGAGACAGAACTCTTGGCAGTTTCCTCTGTCTTCCATGCCTAGAATTTTCTTCTCAATTCTACCTATTTTCTGGCTTCCCCTAAGTGCCAACTAAAATCCCATTTTTTACAGGAACCCTACTAAATTCTAGTGCCGCCTTCTATTAATTTGCCATTTACATAAATATATACCATGTTGATAATATATTATGTAATATATGACTATATATGTATATTATATATATACATATATATATATATTTACATCTTCTTACTATTTGCTTCGCTTCTTGTATGTCCTATTAGATTGTGATGTCTCTGAGAGAGGACACTATTTTTTTTGCCTCCCTTTGTATCCCTTTGTAGGCATAATGCCTAAAAAATAGTAATTTAATAAATGTTTATGGGTTGAAAATTGGTCAATGTGGCTGTCTTACAATAGTTGGCTTGATCTTGGTGAAAAGCACCAGATGAGAAGTGCCTGATCGCCATAATATAATGCTTGAGATCTGGAGAAACCTCAGCCTCATCCTATTGGTTGGTGTCTGGTGAAGGCACATCATGGAGGTGAGATGATGATGATAATGGTCCAAACACATCCTTCAATTTATCAGGTCTTAGTGGAACTTTTGTCATGTGAACAAGATATGAAGGAGGCTTACCACAATGGCCATGGCATGGGGAATGACCTGTGGCTTTGATCTGGACTTCAAGGTCTAGTGACGGAATCGCTTTTTTCCTAAGATAGTGTTGGGGACCCGATGACCAGGCAACTGTGACTCTTTTTCTTGAGGAGAATTGGAGTGGTAAGAATATCGTGAACATGGATCTGTGGTTTTGCCATAGAGATTGGTTTGCGATGGAAGCACAGCAGTGATTTTGGAGTAGACATGAGAATGTGATGACTTCAAATCTGAAGCTTCAACCTGTGGGTTCAGATCTAAGGTTGTCACAGATTTAACCCTATCCCCATAGTCAAGACATGGCAATGGTGTTATTGTGGCCTTGTTTGAGTGGTTCAGGTTGAGTATCTCCCACACTCGGGGTGTGTGACTTTGCAAAGCTTCATCCTGGTGACGATGGCATGTTAATGGTTCACCTAGGATTCTATCCTGGGGGTAAGGATCAAATGGATCTTCAAACCAGTTTTCATTAATTGGTGTGGGTGCAGGTGTGGGATATAGGTTGAAGTATGACTGGTCCTGTTCAACTTTAGGAAGCTTGTTAGTTTCAAAAGACTTATTTGTCCAGGAATCCCCATGGTTTTGGCTCTGATCCCCTTGGTTAGGGCTGAGTAAAGGTGCTCCACTTTGTTCTAAGGATGGCAAAGACAAAGGGATTCCCTTAGCCTCATGCTCATGATATATTGTGGGCAAGTGGTGCTTCTGAGGTATGAATACTTTAGCCACTTTAAGACTGTCAGGATAGGTTATCAGCATAGTCATTTTCTGGTTCTTAAGGCCAGGTAGCTGCCTAGTTGTTTTCCTGGGTTGTGATGGTGCAAAAGCAGTTCTTTGAGCTAGACAAGATGGTGTTCTGGCTTGATTCAAGTGGGGCATCTGCTCAGCTCCAGATGAGTGATCTTCTTTCAATAATGATGAAATCTGATGATGGGAAGATGGTAACTTTGACTGGACTTTTGGCTGAAAGTCTTTTGCAGGAAACGAGACCTCAACTGTGAATAAAAATACTAAGTGAGGATAAAGAACTGCATTACACGTATAGCATGTATGGGAAAGGGAACTGTGGAATATGTAAAATAATATAACAGATCTAATAAATTATAATGTCTTGTATTTGTATAAAAACTTACACAGTACTATAACAAACATTACCTTTTATCATATAGACAACAAACTATGAAGTAGTTATGAAAGGAATTATTGTGCCCATATTATAGGTGGGAAAATAGACACAGAGAAAGTAAAACAGCTTGGGTCATAGAAAATCAAGTGTGGAAGCAAAACATAAAATTAGGGAAACCAATATTTACAGAGAGCAATTTACCAAAGACTATGATGCATAGATAGAATTAGAAATCACTTCTTTGGACTTTTAAAATAGTGATCTCTCTATCAGATCATGCAGATTTTGAGGATGCAAATGAATGCAGGATCAAATGGATGAGATCCACAAAGAATAAATAAAAAAATAAAAAAAGAATAAGGCATAAAGAGGCAAGAATAAGCAAAGATGTAATGAGATCACATTTGAAATATTTGGAAACAAGTTCTTACCTTTTGGTAAAAGCATTTTCTTTTTTTTCCCCATTGACTTCCTGAAGAGTTTTCTTTAAGAAAACAACATGTTAACAAAGTTCAGAATTAAAATAATTCCAAAAACATTAGCAAAATAACCAAATGTATCTATACTGTAGCTTTGCTCAGTTTGATATATTTTCTTTTAACATGAATTTACAATGTTAATATGAAACTCAATATGTTCTTGGATATCTTTAATTTGGACCAACATTCTCTCACAACTGAAAAAATCAGGGAAGCATGGTGTTGGTCCCTGCTGTTTAGTGGCACTGTAGATAAAATTGTCAGGCCTGAAGTTAGGAAAATTCCTATTTATCGGTTCAAATTTGGCCTCAGACACTTTATAGCTATGTGATCCTAGGCGAATCACTTAACCCTGTTTGCTTTAGTTCCTCATCTGTAAAATGAGTTGGAGTAAGAAATGACAAGTACTCTTGTATCCTTGCCAAGCTCAGGGTCAGAGGTAGGTTAAGCCTTGTATTCTTTACCAAGAAAACCCTAAATAGGGGGGTTCATGAAAAATCAGACACAACTGAAAAAAGACATAAACAACAAAGCCTTAGTATCTATTGGTTTTTACCTTGTTATAATTTATTCTATAATAGTGGCAAAACAATTTACATGAAGGACTATATGATTAAGAAATAGCATTGCTTATTCATTTTAGAATTGAAGGCTTCAACTTAAAATATTATAAGAAATAGCATTGCTTATTCATTTTAGGAGAATTGAAGGCTTAAACTTAAAATATTGAAACTTTAAGTTTAAAATATCAGGCTATGATTTGAGTTGTCATATTCTTAATTTCCAGACAGACAGGCATGTAGATGCAGCAGACAGAACCCACTCTTGCTGTCAGAAAGATCTGGGTCCAAATTCAACCTCAAACATTTACCAATTAAAAGATTCTTGAACAGTCACCTAACCTCTGCTTATCTCAGTTTCTTCACTTGTAAAATTTATGCTAATAAAAGAAACTTGCCATGAAAGATTCTTGTGAGTGCTAAATGAAATATTTGTAAATTGTATAGCACAGTATCTGACACATAGTAGGGATTGTGTGAACAGAGTTGTTGTTTTTTTCCCTTCCAAGGGTGCTTTAATTCAGTCCTCCATCATAAGTTTCTCAAGACTAATTCTTTCTCATTTAATTTTGCAAAATCATGCCAACATAGGACTAATGATCCCCCAACTAAAACTCTTTTTAGTTTAAGTTAATTGTTTGTGGGATACTACATTGAACAACTAGAAAATTACTGGAAGTCTGAGAATTAATAGTTCAGACCTTTAGAACATAGCTCTTTCCCCTATTTATACTGAGATGAGTCATTGTGACGATTATGACCTCATGCTACACAGTTACGTTGTCTAGTCTAAGTCTGACAAGCTTTCCTAGTCCAGAGAAACTAAGAGGGAAAAAAGTCCTTAGCAGAAATGAAGCAATTGAAAAATTAATCAGTTCAGAAAAGTGGCATTCTTGGCAGAACACTTCTCAAAAAAAATTAGTCTTTAGTTCTAAAGTATTTTTTGACTCATACTAAGGACAACTAAGTTTATTCTTTCATTGTAAATGTTCTAGGAGGGCAATACTGTTGTATTATGGGTACCAGATTTTGAAAAAAGCAAAAGAACAAAACCTGGGGTTTGAATCCAAACTCAACTAATTACTGTCTATGCCAAATAATTTGGACAAGTTACTCCCCATCTCAGGATCTCAGTTTCTTTAACTGTAAACCCCTAGAGGATCAACTACATGACCCCAAATTCCCTTAGATCTCAGAATCTACTATCTCATGAATCAGTCAAGCCTGGTCTACCTGCAACTGGGGATGTCTCAATCATCTCTATGGTTAATTCATGTAAGGGAGATAGCTTTAGAAAATTAACCTTGCCTGCTATGTACGTTTCTCTGCAGGCACACAAAGAGCCTTGACTTATAACTACGCAAAACAGAATATCTTTACTAGATATCTAATCTTTATGGTCTTTCAGGATGCTTCAGCATCTGTTGGAAAAGTAACCAATCAATAAGCATTTAGTAAGCACTTTGTGCTAGATACTGATGATTACTCTCAAGCAGTGCACATTCCAATAAGGGAAACAATATGGCCATAAGGAGCTATATACAAGGCATATAAACAGTAAAGTAGAGCATTACAGTTATGTGGAAGCTAAAGAGGCACAGAGAGGAAATGGACAGTGTGAGGAACAACAAATAGGCCTAGAGAACTAGATTATGGAGTGGAATAATAGGTACATAAGACAAATGAAAAAACAAAAAGGGGCCCAGATTATGAAGAGCTTTAAATGTCACTGGAGTTTAGAAAGTAGGGCAATTATATGATCAGGACTTTGCTATGTGATGATACTTTTGGCAGATGAGTATTGGAAGGTGTAGATCTAAAGTGAGATATTATCAGGTAAAGGATGAGAATAAGAGAACATTCAATTGCTATTGGGATAGCAACTTGTTCTTTGATAATCAAATTTCTTGAAGGACAAGGATGGAGAAAGTAAGAGGAGTAGGAATATAGTAAACATTGGAAAATGCATCCAGGAAGAGTGCTAATTCAGTTGATTATAAGATTCAGTATCTGGCCAGGGTTCATGTACTGTGAGGAAATCTATCCAAATGGTGAACCATTAAACAAATTATCTTCCTGATATTTCTAAGTATCTACCTTATGTTTGGGGGAAAAAAGGAATTACCTTCTGAGGGGGTCCAGCAATGACCAGATTACAGAAATAGATAGAGGCCTTCCAAAAAGGTTGTAGGCTCCAGGTCAGTGCTTGCTTATTATTTGTACAAGTTATTTAACCTCTTTTCTCCAGTTCCTCTCTTATAAATGGGGATAAGAATAGTACATATTCCTCAGGCTTCTTGTGAGGATCAAATAAGGTAGTTTTTATAACACTTAACACTGTATCTAGCTCATAGTAGGCACCAAATCATTGCTATTATCTTTATATGACTAAATTTCCTACATTTATATTTCCAAAGAAGTTGGCACAATTACTATTATTTTTAGTTTTGAGTTCCCTAATACTGTTTGCTCTTCAACTCCTAAATGCCCACTACGCCCACATTCCTCCCTGTCCTTTACTGCTCTGAGAACTGTGATCAAATCAATAATCCCATTGCCTTCTGAGAAGGGCACGTCAGTGCACCTTCTCTGACTTCCAAAATCAAAATAACTTTTGCTGGCCACCAGTACTTTCTGTGTATTGCTTCCTCCTTTTAGAATGCAAGTTTTCTAAGGACAAGGACTCTTTGCATTTGTAAACCCATTCCTTAGAACAGTCCTTGCTTCTTTTTTATAATAGATTATAAGGAGCCATTTTGGGGGAAGGATCTAGATTTGAGTTCATTCCTATAAGGAATTTCCCAGTGAAGAAACTCCCAACAATTCATATCAG
The DNA here is from genome assembly GCF_048593235.1 of Sminthopsis crassicaudata. Classification (NCBI taxonomy): domain Eukaryota; kingdom Metazoa; phylum Chordata; class Mammalia; order Dasyuromorphia; family Dasyuridae; genus Sminthopsis; species Sminthopsis crassicaudata. The sequence continues at coordinate 300,526,550 of NC_133619.1, read as the reverse complement.
TCAGTTTCCTGAAATTTATAGGTTTCCAGAATCTGCTATAGCATCAGAGTGGAAAGGATTTAACTAGAGTCACAATATATGTGTCAAGAGACCAGATTAAACCTTTCTCTGAACCCAACATGTGGTAATATCTTGTTTTATCAAAATATTACCACTGGAAACTAATTAATGGTTTACATTATGGTAGATCCCTCTTAACTCTCTAAGCCAAAGTCCCCAAAATTTTCCATTCTCAGGGATCAATTTGGGAGATGCTCTGGCCTAGCTTTGCAGTCCTGAGTCTGAAGAGTGCTGAGCAATGTGGCTACTAGAATGATTAATGTAGTCACTCTCTGCTCTCCCACTCTGGGCCTTGGTTCTCCCTATTTTTTATCTCCTATACTCAGACTCAAGAGAAAGCTGAACACATTTGGTCCCAGGGAACTCTGGTAACTCTGACCCCTTTTATCCATTCTTTTGGCCTTAGTTTCAAAGGGCATTTCTCACCAGTTAGAACTTCAGGAATAACAGGAAACACTGTATTTCAGATGTTTCTAAGATCAGAATTCCAGATCCACTTCTACCTTATGACCGTGGTTAAGGATGATCAATCTTGAAGAGCAGACCTAGTTCTGATAAATGAAAATCAGAGTTAAAGCAAATAAGTAAATATATATATATAGAGAAATATGTAAGTATATATATATATATATATATATATATATATAAATTATATATATATATAAAAATGTATACGGAAGAATGCACTCTCTTCCCAAAGGACTATATCCTGGGGATGAAGAGAAAGCTATATGTGTATCCTCAGAGACTGTACTCTATCAGACACTGTACTTCCAGACAGCTCTCTCCAATAAGAAATCTGAAGTCATTATGACAACATAGAGCACCAGCTCATCATGGCTCAAAGGAGCACTCCTAACCAGTGTATCATGGACACAGAAATGATCCTATCCTGGGCACTTTGCTGTTATACAGAGGAACAGCCAAAACTCATAGTATATCAGTCCTTTCAATAAAGATTTTTTTCCCTACCTAATTCTGGTTTAACAATCAAAACAAATAGTGAATAGCAAACAAACTCTTTTATCAAGATCATAACAAAACAGAAATCAGAGATGGCATATATAGAATAACATGTGACAATTGAATGAAGGAGCTCACCAATTAGGAGTGAGGTAATTCAGAAAAAACAAAAGAGAAAGTCCTGGGTCTCACCGAATAGGAAATTTCCTGAAGTCTCTAGTGTTAACAAGTTAGAGATAGGGACATAATGAAGATTGACACCTTCTCTCATATCATCCCAGAGTCTTTTCTTTTAGCAACTTGAAATAGAATTGGCCTCCTCCATCTTCCTTCTTGAAGTTGGAAGGAAGAAGCACCTTCTGCAATTTGGAATTTGAAGAGTTCCAATGAAGACTGAAGAAAACAAACTTTCTTGCTCTCCAGCTCTTGGGAACTCCACCTTGCCCCTCATGCAGGTCAGGGCCTTCATTTCCACCAATGAGTAGAGAGTCCCATACCAATGAGCTTTGGGACAGGGTTTACATTCCTCCTCTGATCTGGATAGGTACAAAACCTGTAAATAAACACAATAATTATGATTTTTCTGGCATTTTAGGCAATTGACCTTCAGTACTACAGAAACTAAAATAAGACAAATGCACATTAACAATACATGCAATAAACATGGCATTATACAAAGAATTACTTGGGAGAATACCACAGAGACAACATGTCTAACTACATATAGTACCTAACACATGCACATTTCAGAAATGCATACATATTCATAGTATATAGTAATCAAAAGCAATAAGTATAGCTAAGAAAAAAAAGCAAACTTAATTATTACAATATCATTAGACCTATATGTAAAGTATAATTCCACATAACCATTAGCATATATGCAAATGGATTAATTCATTGCTAGAGCATGAACATAGTATAAAACAGTTCAATAAATATGACAGCAAAATAAAACACATGCAGTAATTCACATATATAGCAGTAAACATACTGTTAATTGCAAGGCACATTTCACATGGGTCATCTCTAGTATTACCCTATGTATAATCTAGAGACATATCTATCTATAGCTTCAGCATCATAACTCAGCCTAGTAAATAATATAATAGGCCTAGTTCTCTTGTCACTGATTGATTTCTCTAATATTTTTCCCACCTGAGGAAATTGGGTCACACAGCCAGGAAGTATTAAGTGTCTGGGGTCACATTTGAACTCAGTCCTCCTATCTTCAGGGCTGGTGCTCTATCCACTGTGCCACTAGCTGCCTCTGATTTCTCTAATCTTAAACCATGGTAGTTGGTATGAGCTGATCATCAGAATTATCACATCTTCATCTGGGCTAGCTATGTCAGGTCAGCTCTATACCCTAATAGTTTCTATAGCAGTTTGGGTCTGTAAAGGAGTTGCCTCTAGGTTCAATTTTTCTTGTAATACACACAATCTCCTTTACTTTCTTTGCAAATATTTGGATGAAAATGTCTTTGCTCATCAGGTAGACAAGTCCTTTTTCCTCAAACTTTTCCCAGGTGAATGTCCTCATTTTTCCTACCTTCTCATTTAAAAGTCCAACTAATAATATTACTTACTACATCACATTCTTTGGGGTTGTTTCAGGAACAGGCAAATTTTCTCAGTCTTTCAATAATTTTGTATGATTAGTTGTCCAATTACCTAACTTTTAAGCCCCTGAAATGATGACAATAAGGTTTTTCTTGCTTTCTTCAAGCATAGGGACCTGATAGTATCCACTACACAAGTTCAAGATTCCCAACCACTGGCTATCTAGCAGAATACTCAGGGCATCTTGTACTCCTGGCATAATATGCCAGATTATTTTATTTAGTTCAAAGTTCAATAAGCAACATGGATCTGTGTCTTTACTTTTTTCTTAGACCCACAATAGAAGATGCATAAGGGCTAATGGATTTACTTTGGGATGTTTTCTGAGGAATCCATCATTTATCAGAGAAATCCTCATTTATTATTCTCTGAATAGCCTAGAATTAGTGAGTTGGATTCTGTAGGTTTCACCTCGAGCACATCTCTCATCTCATGCAATGAGAACAGGCCTATCCTCTCACTGAGTTCTAGCCTCAAATTATCTTTCCACTCTGGTAGTCCTAAAGAATCTCCAAAGTCAAATAATGGAAGATCTAGCACAAAGAACAGTTAGGGCTGCTGTAGTATTCATTAAGCTCTTTTGCCTTTAGCCTCTTGTAGAACCTTGCAGAACATACATGGATTGTCAAAATGTTCAGGTATTAAATTTACCCAGCTTATCACTGATAGTATCCTGTTAGAATTTTGAAGGAGGGGAGAATTAGTTTCAATGAGTGTTGACTGTTGGAAAGTCTAGTCATACCAGAGTGAGGGTTTCAACTATCTATTAATACCAACAACTTTGTCAAATTTCAAGCTCACCTGGATGTATCACAGATAGTCTTTATCACTCATAGCATCATGTTCAAGCTCTGTCTGTGTTAGAATCAAATATGTCATAAAAGATGAGAAAACTTATAATTCTTAAAAGTTGTACCATTAATAGTGTAGATGGAAGAAATATAAATAAAAATTATGGAGTATAAGATGAACCTGAGGGAATAATATAAAAGAAAATTAAGAGATGGAGTAGAATGGGATAAATTATTTCACATAAAGGAGTGACATATCTATTAGAAGGAAGGAGAAGATGAAAGGACAAGCTATGGGCATCACTTGAACATTATTCACATCAATAATGGCTCATAGAGGGAATAATATACACAGTCATTTGAATACAGAAATTTCCTTACCAAAGTCGAAGTAAATTTAAAGAAATTAAGTAAAGGGAGGAGGGGAACTGACAGAAAGGATGGCAGATTGTGGGAGATGGTAGACAGAAATAAAACACTGGTAAGAGGAAAACGGTGAAAGGCCAGAGGACTAACAGGAGGGGAAAATAGGGAAATACATACATAGCAATCATAACTGGGAATATGAATGGGATGAACTCTCCCATTAAACAGGAAATTATAACAGAATAGATCAAAAAACCGAATCCTACAATATGTTGTTTGCAAGAAAGATACTTGAAACAGAGACACACATACAGAGTAAAGGTAAGAGGCTGACACAGAATTTATTATGCTTCAGTAGAAGTAAAAAAAAGCAGGTATATCAATCTTGATCTCAGACAAAATAAAAACAAAATAAATATTTGAAAGAGATAAGGAAGGAAATTACATCTTTCTAAAAGATACCATAGACAATGAAGCAATATAAATACTAAACAATTAATTGTAAATTAAGTAAACCAATTCTAAAGAACAAGTGGGTCAAAGAACAAAAAATTATTGCATTAAAGAGAATGAAGCAACATATCAAAATTTCTGAGATTCGGCCAACGGAATACTTAAGGAAAATTTAAATTTCTCTAAATTTAATTTTTTTATTACATATGTACATTAAGTTTTTTAAAACAATTCACATTTCTTTATGAATCCTACTGGAAGAGAAAAATCAGAAAAAAAGGGGAAAACCATGAAAGAAACAAAAAACAAAAGAAAAAGATTAAAAAGTGAACATAGCATGTGTTCATTTACATTTAGTCTCCATAGCTCTCTCTGGATGCAGATGGAGTTTTCTATCCAAAGTTTATTGGAATTGCCTTAAATCTCTGAACCACCGAGAATTAAATCTTTCATAGTTGATCATCGCACAATCTTACTATTACTATGTACAATATATTCCTGGTTCTGCTTGATTCATTCAGCATCAGTTCATGTCAATTTTTGCAGGTCTTTCTAAAATCATCTTGTTCATTATTTTTTCTAGAACAATATTATTCCATTACCTTCATATCCACAATTGGTTCAGCCATTCTTCAATTGATGGACATCTAGGTTATTTTCCAAATTTTTTGTTACCACAAAAAGAGATGCTACAAATATTTTGCACATGTGGGTTCTTTTTTCCTTCTTTATGATTTCCTTGTGATACAAACCCAGTAGCAGTAGTTCTGGGTCAATGGAATACACAGTTTTACAGCCCTTTGGGCATATTTCCAAATTGCTCTCTAAAACAACTGGATCATTTCCTAACTCCTGGCATACAATTGGGCAAACCAGCTGCTAATTATTGCTTTAATGATGCATTAGTGTCACAGCTTTCTCATATTTCCTCCAACATTTAATATCTTTCCCTATTATCTTAGTCTGAGAGATTTGAGGTGGTACCTCAGAGTTCTTTTAATTTCCATTTCTCTAATCAATAGTTATTTAGAACACTTTTTTCATATGACTATAGATGGCTTTAATTTCATCTGAAAATTGTTCATATTCTTTGACAATCAATTGGGGAATGACTTATATATTTTAGAAATGAGACCTTTATCAGAAATAGACTGTAAATTTTCCCCCAGCTTTGTGCTTCCTTTTAATCTTCAACCTTTTTAATTTCATGTAATTAAAATTATCCATTTTGCATTTCATAATATTCTCTAGCTCTATTTTGGTCAAATCAGATATACATTTTGAGCTTATTTTGTTATGGGGTGTGAAATGCATATCTATGATGAGTTCTAACATATTTTTCCAGTTTTCCCAGTAATTTTTGTTAAATAGTGAGTTCTTATCTCAGAAACTGGAGTTTGAGATTTATCAAACTTTAGATTTCTATAGGCTTTGATTATTGTATCATGAATATCTAACTCATCCCACTAATCCATCATTCTATTTCTTAGCCAGTAAAAACTGGTTTTTGATGAGTACTGCTTTATTACAATAGAGTTTTTAGGTCTGGTATTGCTATGCCACCATCCTTTGTATTTTTTTCATTAATTCTCTTGATATTCTTGACCTTTTGTTATTTGTATATGTAGATGAATTTTGTTATTTTTTCTAGCTCTATAAAATATTTTTTTGCAGTTTGATTGGTATGGCACTAAACAAGTAGACCAATTTAAGTATAATTGTCATTTTTGTTATGTTAGCTTGACCTACCCATGAGCAGTTGATATTATTCCAATTGTTCAAATCTGATTTTGTGTGAGAAGTGTTTTGTAATTGTGTTCAAATAGTTCCTGGATTTGTCTTGACAGGTAGACATCCAAATATTTTATTCTGTCTACAGTAATATTAAATGGAATTTATCTTTCTATTTCTTACTGCTGAGCTCAGTCAGTAATATATATATATATGTGCATATATATATATATATATATATATATATATATATATATATGTGCATATATATATATATATATACTGATGATTTGTGCAGATTTCTTTTATATTCTGCAACTTTGCTAAAGCTATTGTTTCAAGTAGGTTTTTGGATGATTTTCTAGGATCCTCGAAATATATCATATCACTCACAAAAAGTGATTGTTTTATCTCTTCTTTTCCTATTCTAATATCTTTAATTTCTTTTTCTTATTGCTAAAGCCAACATTTGTAGTACAATATTGAATAGTGGTGATAATGGGCATCCTTGTTTCACCCCTGATCTTACTGAGAATGCATCCAGCTTCTCTCCATTACAAAAATGTTTGCTGATGGTTTTAAGATAGATACTACTTATCATTTTCAGGAAAACTCCCTACATCCCTATGCTCTCTATTGTTTTTAGTAGGAATGGGTGATGTATTTTTGTCAAAAGCTCTTTCTGTATTGAGATTATCATATGATTTCTGTTAGTTTTCTTATTTATATAGTCAATTATAGCAATAGATTTCCTGATATTTAATCAGCTCTGCATTCTTGGTATAAATCCAATTAGGTCATGGTGTAGTATCCTGATAATAAATTGTTGTAATCTCTTTGCTAATATTTTATTTAAATTTTTGAATCAATATTTATTAGAAGATTGGTCTATAATTTTCTTTCTGTTTTGGCTCTTCCTGGTACATATTTGTGTCATAGAAGGACTTTGGCAGAACTTACCTATTTTTCCAAATAGTTTATTGTAATATATATATATCTTACATAAATATATATATATATACATATATATATATATATTATATATATAAATATATCCAATAGCATTAGAATTAATTGTTCTTTAAATGTTTGATAGAATTGTCTTGTAAATCTATTTGGCCCTGGAGATTTTTTCTTAGGGAGTTCATTGATGACTTGTTCAATTTCTTTTTCTAAAATGGGGCTCCTCTTCTGTGAATCTGGCCAATTTATATTTTAGTAAATATTCATCCATTTCAATTAGATTGTTAGATTTGCTGCCATACAATTGGTGTAATATTGCTTTAATTTCTTTTTCATTGGTGGCAAATTCACCCTTTTCATTTTTGATACTGGTATTTTTTTTTCTTTTCCTATTTCTAGTCAAATTTACCAAAGATTTATCTCTTAGTTTTATTAATTTATTCAACAGTTTTTTTAATTTTGATTTTATTAATCTCTCCTTTGAGTTTCAGAATTTTTAATTTAGTATTTAATTGAGTGTTTTAAATTTATGTTTTTTTAGTTGTATGCTCAATTCATTGATCTACTCTTTTTCTGTTTTATTTAAATAACTATTTAAGAATATAAAATTTTACCTAGAAATTGCTTCGGCTGCATCCCATAGCTTTTGGTATATTGTTTCATTACTGTCATTCTCTTGGATAAAAGTATTGTTTCTATAGTTTGTTGTTTGACCCATTCTTTCTTTAGAATTAGATTATTTAATTTCCAATTGGTCTTTAGTTTATCTTTCCCTGGCCCTTTATTAAATGTAATTTTTATTGCATTGTGATTTCTAAAAAGGATGTAAACCATTTAACCTTAAATAATGTTTTTTCCTCTGTTTACCTTTCTATGCTTCTCTTGAGTCCTGTGTTTAAAGATCAAATTTTCTATTTAGTTCTGGTTTTTTTTTTAGATTGATTGTCTCTTACTCTTCATGAGATTTAAAGTCTCTTACTTCACTGAAGATCCATCTCCTCCCTTGAAAGTTGATGCTCAGACTACAAAACACTTTCCACACAAATAGTCAGATCTAAACAATTGAAAAAATATCAAGTGCTTTTGGATAGGTGAAGCGAATATAACAAAGATGACAATGCTACCTAAACTAATCTATTTATTTAGTGCTATACCAATCAAACTCCCAAGAAACTATTTTACTGACCTAGAAAAAATAACACCAAAATTCATCTAGAAGAACAAAAGATCAAGAATTTCAAGGGAATTAATAATAATAATAATAATAATAATAATAAAAAGCAAATGAAGGACCATGCCTAAGTGAAGGGGCAGGTCAATTCTCTGAGATCCTCCACAGATGTAAATCATAACACTTGAAGGAGTTGCAAAGCAGCCTTCACTAAAACAGATGTTCCTTTGTGGATTGGGAATGAAATAAATTGGAGGCAAGAGGGAAGAGGAGAAAGGTCAGGTCAGAGAACACAATTGCCTCTCAGTCTCCTTGTATCATCATCATCATCATCATTTTCATCTTCTCACATGAAGAGATCCATTCTACAGGTATAAGTTAGACCTCCAACAGCCACTGAAAGGTGGCTCCCATATCACAACATGAAGGTGGCCTAGCTGTACCAGATCTAAAACTATATTATAAAACAGCAGTCATCAAAACCATTTGGTACTGGCTAAGAAACAAGAGTAGTTGATTAGTGGAATAGGTTAGGTTCACAGGACAAAATAGTCAATGATTATAATTATCTAGTGTTTGACAAACCCAGACCCCAGATTTTAGAATAAGAATTCACTATTTGACAAAAATTGCTGAAAAAAATTGGAAATTAGTGTTGCAGAAACTAGGCAGTAACCCACACCTAACACCGTATAACAAGATAAGGCTGAAATGGGCTCATGATCTAGACATAAAGAATGATATTATAAGCAAATTAGAAGAACATAGGATAGTATACCTCTCAGATCTGTGGAGGAGGAAGGAATTTGTGACTAAAGAAGAACTAGAGATCATTATTGATCACAAAATAGACAATTTTGATTACATTAAATTAAAAAAGGTTTTGTACAAACAAAACTAATGCAGACAAGATTAGAAGGGAAGCAATAAAGTGGGAAAACATTTTTACATTCAAACGTTTTGATAAAGGCCTCATTTCTAAAATATAAATTAACTCAAATTTATAAGAATTCAAGCCATTCTCCAATTGATAAATGGTCAAACAACAAGGACAGTTTTCAAATGAAGAAATTGAAACTATTTGTAGAAAGGTGAAAAGGTGCTCCAAATCATTATTGATCAGAGAAATGCAAATTAAGACAACTCTGAGATACACTACACACCTCTCAGATTGGCTAAGATGACAGGAAAAGATAATGATGAATGTTGGAGGGGATGTGGGGAAAACTGGGACACTGATATAATTGGTGATACTGTGAATGAATCCAACGATTCTGGAGAACAATTTGGAACTATGCTCAAAAAGTTATCAAACTGTGCATAATCTTTGACCCAGCAGTAGTGTTTCTACTAGGCTTATATCCCAAAGAGATCTTAAAGGAGGGAAAGGGACCCCCACGTGCAAATATATTTGTGGCAGCCCTTTTTGTAGTGGCTAGAAACTGGAAACTGAATGGATATTCATCAATTAGAGAATGATTGAATAAATTATGGTACATGAATGTTATGGAACATTATTGTTCTATAAGAAAAGACCAACAGAGTCATTTCAGAGAAGCCTGAAGAGATTGACATGAAGTGATGCTAAGTGAAATGAGCAGAACCAGGAGATCATTACATGGCAAGAACAAGATTATATGATGATCAATTCTGACGAACATGGCTCTCTTCAGCAATGAGATGATTCAAACCAGTTCCAATTGTTCAGTGATGGAAAAAACCATATATACCCAGAGAGATGCCTGTGGGAACTGAGTGTGGACCACAACATAGCATTTTCATGCTTTCTGCTGATGTTTGCTTGCATTTTGTTTTTCTTCTTAGGTTTTTTTTTTTCTTTCTAGATCTGATTTTTCTTGTGCAGCAGGATAAGTATATACATATATATGTATATATATATTGGATTTAATATATATTTTAACATATTTAACAAATATTGGGCTACCTGCCATCTAGGAGAAGGGTGGGAGAAGGGTGGGGGAAGGAGGGAAAATTTTGGGACAGAAGATTTTGCAAGGTTCAGTGTTGAAAAGTTACCTATGTTTTGTCAATAAAAAGCTTTAATAAAAATAAAATAAAATGAAAATAATTTTTAAAAATGAAAGATGATGCTCAGTCTCTCTGGGTAGTTGATTCTCTTGGTTGCAACCCCAGGTCTTTTGTCTTTTGGAATATGGTATTCTAGGCCTTTCAATCTTTAGTATAATTCTGATCGCTGCTCCTCAGTACTTGAATTGTTTTTGTCTGAAGCTTGCAGTCTTTTCCTTGAGATTATAATTCTGGAATTTTGCAACAATATTCCTTGGGGGATTTTTCTTGTGGGATCCCTTTCTAGAGGTAATTGATGGATTCTATTTTTCTTTTGTTTTCTTTTTAAATTTATTTTTTAATATGCATTGCTTTATGACTCATGTTGAGAGAGAAAAAACAGAGAAATAGGGTAAAACTATGGAAAAGAAAAAAAAAACAGAAAAAAAAAAAAGACGTGAACATAACATGTGTTAATTCACCTTCAATTATCATTGAATATTCTGGCTGTTATTGTGTACAATGTATTCCTAGTTTTGTTTGTTTCATTCAGCATCACTTCATGTAAATCGTTCCACGCCTTTTTTTTTTTTTTTTTTTTTGCTGAGGCAATTGGGGTTAAGTGATTTGTCTAGGGTCACACAGATAGGAAATAGTAAATGTCTGAGGCCAGATTTTGAATCAGGTCTCTTGATTTCAGGGTTGGTGCTCTATCTGTGCTACCTAGCTGCCCCTCAGGCCTTTTAAAAATCAGCTTGTTCATTATTTTATATAGAGTATTAATATTTCATTATCTTTATACACCATAACTTATTCTGCCATTCCCCAACTGATGAGCATCTACTCGTTTTTCCAACTCTTTGCTACCACAAAGAGAGCCACTACAAACACTTTTACACATATGGGTTTTTTCCCTCCATTATGATTTCCTTGTGATACAGAAACAGCAGTAGCACTGTTGGGTCAAAGAGTATATGCACAGTTTTACAGCCTTTTGGGTATAGTTCCAGATTGCTCTCCAAAATAGCTGGATCATTTCACAACTCTATGAACAATATATTAGTGTCCCAGTTTTCCCACATCCCCTCCAAAATTTCTCATTATTTGATGGATTTCTTCAATGACTTATTTCCCCTTCTTTTTCTCATATATCAGGGCAAGTTTCCTTCATGATCTCTTGAAGAATGTTATCCAGGTTCTTTTTAAAATCTTGGCCTACAGGTAGACCAATAATTTTTAAATTGTCTCTCCTGGATCTATTTTCCAGGTTGATTATTTCTTTCCAATGAGGTATTTTAAATTTTCTTCCAGTTTTTCATTCTTTTTCATTTGACTGATTTTTGATGTCTCATAGCCATTACCTTCCATTTGCCTAGTCCTAGTTTTTAATGTGTGATTTTCTTCAGTTACCTTTTGTGTATCTTTTTCATTTGATTAATTTTACTAATTAAAATGTGTTGTTTTCTTCAGAGATTTTTTTTTTTTTTGCATTTGGCCAATTGTGTTTTTTAAGTATTTGTTTTCTTCAGTCAAAATTTTTACTTTCTTTTCTAGGCTATTGACTCTCTTTCTTGCATACCTGTTATTTCTTTTCTCATTTTTCTTCAATTTTTTTAAACCTTTTATGAGCACTTCTAAGAAGCCTCTTTCAGCTTCAGATCAATTCATATCACTCTTTAAGATTACTCTTCATGGGCATTTTGTCCTTGTCTGAATTGGTATTTTGTTCTTCCCTGTCACCATAGTAGCTTTCTATGGTTAAGATTCTTTTTTTGTTAACATAGGACTAAATGGAGTTTTCCTTAAAATGATCAGTAGCATCTATCTAAAACCAACAGGAAACATTTTATGTAATGGGGATAAATGTAGAAACTTTCTCAATAAAATAAGGGTGAAATAAAGTTACCCACTATCACCATTACTGTTCAATATTATATGAGAAATGTTATCTTTAGCAATAAGAGAAGAAAAATAAATTAAGGGAATTAGAGTAGGTAATGAAGAAACACATTTTTCACTCTTTGAAGATGATATAATATATTTAGAGAACCCTAGAGAATCAACTTAAAAAGTACTAGAAACAATTCACAACTTCAGCACAGTTGCAAGATACAAAATAAATCTACATAGATCATCAGCATTTCTATATGTTACCAACAAAGTCCTGCAGCAGCAAGAGATACAAAGAGAAATTCCATTTAAAATAAATGTAGATAATATAAAATATTTGGGAGTCTACCTGCCAAGACAAACTCAGGAACTATATGAACACAATTATAAAACACTTTCCATACAAATAAAGTCTGATTTAAACAATTGGAAGAATATCAAGTGCTTATGAGTACAAGCTAATATAATAAAAATGACAATTCTATTTAAATTACCCTACTTATTCAGTGCCATACCAATCAAACTGCTAAGAAATTACAGAGCTAGAAAAATAATAACAATGTTCATCTGAAAGAATAAAAGGTCAAAAATTTCAAGAGAATGAAAAATGCAAATGAAGGTGACCCAGTTGTTTTATTATTATTATTATTAGTCTGGTACAGCTAAGTCACCTTCATTTTCATTTTAGTATATTATATATTATTATTAACTATATTATAAAGCAGCAGTAATCAAAAACATTTGGTACTGGCTGAGAAATAGAGTAGATGATCAGTGGAATAGGTTAGGTTCACAAGACAATAGTCAGTGACTAAAGCAACCTAGTGTTTGATAAACCCAAAGATCCCAACTTCTGGGATAAGAACTCACTATTTGAAAAAAATGCTGGGAAAATTGGAAAATAATACGGCAGAAACTAGGCATTGACCAACACCTAACACCCTATACCAAGATAAAGTAGATATGTGTTTATGATTTAGACATAAAGTGTGATACTATAAACAAATTAGGGATAGTCTACCTCTCAGATCTGTGGAGAAGGAAGGACTTTATGACTAAAGAAGAACTAGAGAACATTATGAATATAAATAATTTTGATTATATTAACTTTTAAAAGTTTTGTGCAAACAAATCCAAAGCAGACAAGATAAGAAGGGAAGAAAACTGGGCGAAATGTTTACATCCAAGAATTCAGGTAAAAAGCCTCATTTTTAAAATATCTAGAGAATTGACTAAAATTTGTAACATTACAAACCATTCTCCAATTGATGGATGGTCAAGAGATATGAATAGACTTAATTATAAAGCAGTAATTATCAAATTTATCTAGTACTGGCTAAGAAATAGAGTGATGGATCAGCAAAATACAAGACAAAGTAGTCAATGGCCATAATAACCTAGTGTTTGATAAAGACAAAAACCCCAGCCTATAGGATAAGAACTTACTATTTGGCAAAAACTTCTGGTGAAACTGAAAAACAATAGGATACAAGCTAGATATAGATCAATATCTCACACCATATACCAAGATAAAGACATAAAAGGTGACATGATAAGCAAATTAGAAGAGAAAGGAATAGTTTATCTTCAAGATCTGTGGGGAAAAGAGGAATTCATAACCAAACAGAAGATAGAGAGCATTACAAAATGTAAAATAGGTAATTTTGATTATATGAAAATAAAAGGCCTTTGTACAAACAAAACCAATTCAACCAATATTAGAAGGAAAACAGAAATCTGGAACACAATTTTTATAATGAATGTTTCTGATAAAGACATTTCTCAAATATGTAGACAGCTGAGTCAAATTTTTAAGAATACAAGCCATTGTCCAATTGATATATGGTCAAAGGATATGAACAAAGATCAAAACAAACAAAGAACAAAGAACAAAATCAACTAGTAAAGACTTAGCTACTTTGATCTAGGCAAAGATTCCTGACATATCAAAAGGACTCCTTTTTATGCCCCCCACATACTAATTTTTTTTGCCCTCCAAACTTTTTAATACTTTCCATATCTTAAGAGACCTTATGACCTCTGAGTGTAGACTAAAGTTTATTTTTTTTTAATTGCCTCTTCATTTCAGATTGTTTTTCTTCCTTTTTTGTAACATGGGTAATATGAAAATGTTTTGAATGATTTCATTTTTGTTATGAATATCACACTACTTTTAACAGTCCAGAGAAAACATGAAAAAAGTCTGAAGGTAATCCTATAAATTTGGAAAAAAAGGGGCTGAATTTGGGAGCTCACATATAGGTAAAATTGATAGCACTTGAGAAGTGAATGCCAGAATGATGGAGAGGGGAAGAATTAAGGACAAGTTCTACATTATGATCTGTGTTATTGTGTCTGTGATAGAAATAAGAAAATTTAGAGCCAAGGGCAGATTTAGGAAGTAAGGTAATAAGTTTTGTTTTACATATGTTGTATTTGAGAAGCTTTTGGAAAATGCTGATGATGCTCAGCATGTTGTTGGTTTGGGAATTTGGGAATTTTCTGCATAGAAATGATATTTGATCCTGATGAAATACTAGAAACTGATGAGATCATTGAGATAGGATAGAATCAGAAGAAAAAAGGCCCAGGATGGGGATGTGAGGTATCTTCTAATAATGTTATTCTCTCAAATTTTCATACATCTTGTATTTGCCCTCTCTGAACTCCTCTGTGAATCAGATCTTTTTGCATGCTCCTATAAAATTGCAACTGTGTGTTTAACCATATGCTTGGTAATGTGTGCCTCTTCCAAACTGGTTCTGTTTGTATCTCTTTTCATTTTGTCTGTGTATCTTTGTAAAATGCAAAACGTCTGTGATGTGTTTGTAGTGTGAGTTAGATTCTATTACCTTATTTAAAATGCAGAAATCAGGGGGAAAAAAACCTCAGTGATTAATCAGAAAAATTAGAACACCAGGAAAACTTAGTGAATTTTCATTCTTGAAGCAAAGTTCCAATCAGCAGGAGTAACCCCAATTTAGTCTTTATGCAAGAGATTAGATTATAAGAAAAGAGAAAAAAAAACTTGTAAAACACTTTTCTCCTGTCATTTCAGTTGGTTATGCTGGAATTAGGAAAAAAAGTCACATAAGCAAAGTTTGTGAAACTATTTAAAACATCTTGGTAGATTAAGGTGTTTGATAATTAATCATTTTAAAATTACAGGAGAGAACTGTGATTCCAAGAACTTTCTCTCTTCTGACATATCTTGCTAAGTTTTTGGGTACTACTCTGCAGAAATAATTTAAAGAAAAGTAAGAATTAAAAATTTTAAAAGATAAATAACAAGATTAATAGTGTCATGATTCTAGAGGAATGGAGGAAGGTTATCAGTTTGAAAGCAATCCCAGAGTAAAGATAGAAAAAAAATAAAGTTTGTACTATATAACAATCTCTTGTTAACTCTCCCTTGAATTTTCAGTTTTTATCCTATTTTATTAAGAATCTTCACCCACTGTCTCTAAACAAATTGGGTTCCTCCTTGATACTTCAGCAGGACTGATAATCACTCTAATAGAGGAGGATGAAAATTAGTAAGAAATTAGATGCTTTTAACCTTGTAACTTCCTAGCAACTGCAGCAACCTTTTCCTGTCCACATCTAGAAATTTGTTTTTACTGAATAAGAAAGAAAGAAATTAGGAAGGAAGGAAGGGAGGAGGGAGGGAGAAAGAGAGGGAAGGAGGGAAAGAGAAAAGGAGGGAGAGAGGGAGAAGGAAGGGATGGAGGAAAGAAGGGAGGAAAGGGGAGAGGGAAAGAAGGAAGAAGGGAGGGAGGGAGGGAGGACCAATCCAAGAAACTCTTCTTGAGTTTCTTGAGATTCCAAATCCCACAGCATGAGGCTGTCACCCTTAGAAACCTGAACTGGCTTCTCTGTGACATTGTAAATTACCTAACTGCTACCTATTTCCAAATGGAACATGTGGTAGAAAAATGTAGAACTGTCTTGAGCCAATTTATGGAATCCAAGATTGATCTAAAAGAAGATGGAATTAATGGAGGGAATGGATTGGGCTCAGTTCCACCAAATCATTCCTTCCACTTTCTCAAATCCCACAACCAATTACCCTCCCCCCACTTCTTCTTCTCTGACAAGTCAAACTAGAATTCCCCCTAGATAAGGACCTTGAACTAAAAGACAGAAAAGGAACAGGATGAAGAAAATAGATATAAGACATCTGCATTTTCAAGGTGCAATCATCATAGGAAATGGTACAGACGTTTAAAAGCCCCATGAAAAAGTTGGGGAGAGCCTTGGTTTTGAAGGGAACCCTAGCTTTGGAGGGAGCTGGAAAAATGTGGGGAGTAGTGGACTCCTCTTCAGTGATGTTGGAGAAATTGTTGATGTTCCTGATGACAGCACAGTATCCCAGAGGGTAGTAAAGGCCTTCTACAGCCTTACAGAAAATACCACAGGGACTTCCCACCAAGATGGTGGAGAGGAGGCACACAGCTGCTGCTTGAGCTCCACATTTTCTCTCAGAATTTACTTCATGACAAGCCTCAGAATTAATGCTTGACTGGAAAAAAAAAACACAAATAATCACCAACAGAAGATATCCTTGAAATTTGCCAGAAAATGTCTGTGTTTGCTCGGGGGAGGGGATGAACAGACTGGGCGCAGACTGAGGGCAGGCAGCCAGAGCAAGACAGGCAGCTCACACAGCTCAGACCAGAGAGGGGAGGGGTGAGATCTCTTCTGTTTCTGCCAAACGATCTTTACCCCAGTGTAGATATTCCATCTTGTCAGCAAGCCAGGAGCAGCAGAGAAGGTGTAAACACCAGAGGTAAAGAATAAAACCCCAAAATGCTAGTGTCTCTCTGGACCCAGCCACTCCCATCCCTATCTGGAGTGACTCAGTGAGTTCTTAGAGCCTCAGAGCCCAGACTCAGTGCAACCATGGCTGTCCTGTAAGTGCCTCGCTGCTGTCTCCAGCAGTCTGTAGAGAAAGCCCAGTAACACTATCCAGCCCCATTCCCCCCCCTCAAACAGACCAATTGTTTCTCTTGTCAATTTGTTTTCTTCGATCCCCACTCTGACAAAATGAACAAAAAATTTAAAAGGGCTCTAAACATTGACAGCTTCTGTATGGAGAGAGAGCAGACTTCAAACCCTGAGGAGACTAAAAGCAGACTGTCTCCAGAGGAATCCCCCTAAGAGGGATATGATCTGCTCCTCAATACACAAAACTCTCATAGAGAAAATCAAAAAGGCTCACAAGAGAGCTAGAAGAGAAATGGGAAAAGGAAAGGGAAGAGAGTCTGGAGAAGTCATCCAGAGTGGATAAAGAGATCAAATCATTGAGAAGTAAAATTAATGAGTTGGAAAAAGAAAACAGCTCTCTAAAAAATAAAATTGATGAAATGGAAAAAAATTCCATAGAAGATAAAAACTCAATTGGACAATTACAAAAAGATATAAAAAAAGTGAGTGAAGAAAATACATCATTGAAAATTAGAATCGAACAAGTAGAAATGAATGATTCAAGGAGAAACCAAGAAGTAGTCAGGCAAAACCAGAAAAAAGAAACAATTGAAAAGAATGTCAAGTACTGTAAAGGGCTAGAACTGAGCAATGCACTTGGATAATGAAGCACGTGAGACTAATTGCCAATTGGACAGTTCCCTATTAACTTGTTTGAAGGTTGACCCTCCCCAGCTGTTTTGTGCTGACTTGATTGGTGAGACAAAGAGGGGGAAGTGACTTGTGTGGGAGGAGTAGGAGAAACTTGGGTCGTGGAACTCACGCTCTCTCGGGCTTGTGACCTGGCATTGGAGGGGACGGTAAAGATCTAGAATAAAGACATTTAGAGATCCTGACTCCGGCTGATTTCTGGAAAGACAGAGTTCCAGCATTTGGCGTCCAAACGTGGGGCTGGCACCCTACTTCCACCGAAGTCCTCTGGTGACCAGGAGATTAAGTGAGTATTCTAATAGAAATAAGGAACTTACTTTGTTAAGGACTAAACCAGCAATCTCTAATAGCTGAGATGGGGCAGATGTTACGTACAAACATTTCCTCAGCCTCAGCCGACCCTGCTCCAACCCCAGCCCCTGCCTCATCTAGAAATGCTATAAAGGATATAATTAAGATAATTGATGAGAAAAGTTTACTTGTTACCAGTCCACAAATGGATAACCTCTTAGACTCATTGAATCGCACGTCCCCTTGGTTCTTAAAGGAAGAAAAATTAAGTATAGATAACTGGAAGCTAGTGGGACTTGAAATGAAAGAATTTTACGTAAAAAATGGTGTTTGCTCAATTTCCCCAGAGGTATTTTATCTATATACAACGTAATTCAATTAGACTTAAGCTATCGAGCAGGTTTTAGGAGAAGGAAAAGTTCTAAAACTGAACCGAGGAGGAAGTGTGAGGAAGATAGAAGATAAGCAAACTCAAGACATTGCCAGAGGGCAAGGGGACTTGAATGAGGAACCAGGGTGTGTTGACTCTGATTGTCTGGAAGAAATTTCAACCCCACCTAGAGAGCAGATTATTGATCAGCCCACATCAACTCCACCTTCAGGGACAGAGGGAGGAGGAGTAGTGGGAGGGGGGTGACATCATCAGCGCCTCCCCCCCCAGCAATTACCAACCCCTATAACTAGATTAGAAAAAGGGCTTATTGAAGAGATCCAAAATAAAAAAGAAGTAGATAATGATTTCAAACTTCAAATTTCTCCTGTGATTCAACAGTATAATTCTGCAGGTCAAGAGAGTAGAAGATATGCTCCTTTTAATATGGATGTCCTTAAAAACCTGAAAAAGTCTTGCACTGTCTTTGGGGCTATATCAAATTATGTTAAGATGTTAATACACAATTTGGCTTATGAAACCTTAACCCCTTGTGACTGGAAAGTCATTGCAAAGGTGTGCTTAGAACCTGGACAAAATTCGTTGTGGTTTTCTGAATTTAGTGAGCTCTGTAGGATTCAAGCCCAACAAAATAGTCAAAGTGGAGTTAATACTTCAATCACCTATGACCTACTAACAGGTGTAGGTTCTTATGCAGATGCTTCAGTACAGATTAATTACTCCATAACAGCATTTGAGCAAATTGCTGCTGCTGCTATCAAAGCATGGGCTTCTCTCCCCAGTAAAAACTACAAGGGTGAGATCTACACAAAAATTGTACAGGGACCAAATGAACCCTTTGCTGATTTTGTGGCACGTTTGCAGACAGCTGTCATATGGACTAATGGTGAAAATGAAGTAACAGACACTTTGGTAAGGCAACTTGCTAGAGACAAAGCCAATGAGGTTTGTAGAAGGATTATACTAGAACTACACAAGGATGCTCCTTTAGAGGAAATCATAAGACACTGTGCCACAGTGGGCACAAATACCTTTTATAGCCAGGCTATGGTGCAGACTTCCCAAGATCCCAACATAGGAAGACAGGGTCCCTTTTGGCAAGAGGTTTCCAGAGAGACTCATCAATGCTTTCAATGTGGTAAAGTAGGCCATCTTTGAAAGCTCAATGTTGGCATAGAGACAGAGTGAGAAAACAGGCTGGGAGAACAAGACCCAAAACCCCATGTCCAAAATGCAACAGAGGACTCCATTGGGCCTCAAAGTGTACACTGATTCAGGGAAACGGGATGATGGGCCCAGCTCCAGGGCCCTAGGCAAATGCGGTAAAGTAGGCCATCTTTGAAAGCTCAATGTTGGCATAGAGACAGAGTGAGAAAACAGGCTGGGAGAACAAGACCCAAAACCCCATGTCCAAAATGCAACAGAGGACTCCATTGGGCCTCAAAGTGTACACTGATTCAGGGAAACGGGATGATGGGCCCAGCTCCAGGGCCCTAGGCAAAAAACACTTGGGGCATGATGGTGGCTGATGCCACACCCAGAGAGTGCCTCCAAGTCCAATACCCAGACATGACCAATCAGCCAGGAAGCCATCTGATGGGAGAAAGGGATTACACAATCAGTCAGCCAGGAAGCAATATGATGGGAGAAAGGGACTACAATTAGGGAGGATAGAGTTGTATGCAGCTGGGACAACTGAGATACCCCCTGGAGAGGTGAAATCTGTTCCTCTCCAACCTATGGATCCCTTGCCTCCAGGCACAGTAGGCTTGACCACTTCACCTCCTGAAAGTACTTACAAGACAGTGTTCATTCATACACTGATGTGGGAAACTGGGGAATGTGTAGATAATATCCCAGTCACTAACACAGGTAGACAATATGTGACTTATCAACCAGGGGAAGTAGTAGCATCGGGTTTATTGATACAAACTCCTAATAAGCAACCTGGTGACAGTCACCCATGTTCTGACTCCAAGCAGAAAAACCCAGGAATATACTGGACAGCAACTGTAACAGCTGACCGACCTATGCTCACCATCTATATAAATGGCATAGCATTAGAAGGACTGGTGGACACAGGTGCAGATCGTACAGTCATTAGAGGTGCCAACTGGCCCAGTCACTGGCCAAAGACTAAGACAGACACCTACATGTCTAGTGTAGGAGGATCAATAGCAGCTGAAGTTAGTGCTACCCCTTTGAGATGGATATTTGAAGGAGAAACAGGAGTTTTTACTCCTTTTATAGTTGAAAAAATCACCATTAATCTATGGGGAAGAGACATTTTACAACAATTAGGGTTAAAAATGAGTACTTCGGTTTTTTAGGCAGGGCTGCTGTTTTTAGGCAAGGCCTGCCAACACTTTCACCTGTTCCTATCCAATGGAAAACTGATAGACCAGTATGGATAGAACAGTGGCCCTTAGGTAGCGATAAAATTCAGGCCTAACTAGACATAGTACAGGAACAACTTGACCAAGGACACTTACAACCTTCTCTAAGTCCTTGGAATTCCCCAGTATTTGTTGTAAAAAAAGAAATCTGGAAAATGGAGGATGTTGACTGATTTAAGAAAGGTAAATGAACAGATGGAAACTATGGGAACTCTTCAACCTGGACTTCCATCTCCTACTCAGTTGCCTAGAGAATGGCCTCTGTGGGTTATAGACATTAAGGATTGTTTCTATTCTATCCCTCTAGATAAGGAGGATATAAAAAGATTTGCCTTTTCAGTGCCCAGCGTTAACTTAGCTGAGCCTTATAAAAGATATGAATGGACAGTTTTGCCACAGGGAATGAAAAACAGCCCTACTATGTGCCAAATGTATGTTGCTGCTGCTCTTACTCCAGTAAGAAAAGCATTTCCAAAAGTAATGTTATTACATTACATGGATGATATATTGGGATGTGCACCTGAGGAACAAATGTTAGAAGCATGTCTACAAAAAACCATAGAAACACTAAGGAATTATAAATTGCACATAGCTTCAGAAAAGATTCAAAGACATGTTCCTTTTCAATATTTAGGATATGAAGTATATCCTAAGGTGCTTACAGTACAAAAACTCTCCTTAAGAACAGAGAAGCTAAACACCTTAAATGACTTCCAGAAATTGATAGGAGATATCCAATGGATGCGTCGTCCCATGCTAGGCTTGACTACCTGTCAATTGCAACCATTATATGACATTTTAAGGGGAGACAGCGCTTTAAATTTACCACGCCAGCTTACAAAAGAAGCTCAAGAGGCTTTGAGACAAGTTGAACTGGCTTTATCCAATGTGGTTGAAAGAGTCACTCAAAAACCCTTGGAAATATCAGTTTTTGCTACACAAGAGGCACCCACAACAGTCCTTCATAAAGGAGACCGTGTGATAGAGTAGGTGAACCTCCCAGCACAACCAGAACAAAGCCTTATTCCTTACCCAGTGCTTGTGGCTAGAATTTTATTAAAGTCCATTAAACGAGCAGTACAATTATCTGGGATAAGACCTAACAAGATATACACCTTTTATACTAATGCACAAGTTAATGTGTGCTGTGAAACCATCCCAGAGTGGCAAATTTTATTAGCCATGGCTCCAAATTTTGCACACGGGTCTCCATTAAAGATAACCAGACTGTTACATAATTGGCAATGGATTCTTGAAGAAAAGGTTTCTAAAGTTCCTCTTAAAGGACCAACTATCTTTACAGATGCGTCCAAACTATAATATTTGCGCTGTATATTCTCGTGACTTAACTATAAAGAGAGTAACCAGAACTCCTTTTCAGTCCACTCAGCAAAATGAATTGTATGCAATCATTCTAGCTCTTGCTTATTATCCGGGAGACATAAATATAATATCTGATTCAGCCTATTCAGTAGGTGTGGTACAAAGAATTGCCACAGCCCAAATAAAATTTGTAGCCTCCAATATATATCAGCTCTTTAAAGAACTTCAAGAGCAAGTGAGAAAGCATCCAGGTAAGATTTATATTTTGCATGTCCACTCCCATAGTGGACTTCCAGGTCCTATTTTTGATGGTAATTCAAAGGCAGATAGCCTTCTAACCATGTTGGCCAGTACTCCTTTATTTCAAGAAGCACAAGAATCTCATTCTAAATATCATCAGGCTGCCTGAGCTTTACGTTTGCAATTTGGAATAACAAGAGAAGAAGCTAGGAGCATAGTAAAGGTCTGTACAGCTTGCCTTCCTTTCCATGCTCCTACACTCCCTCCAGGGAAGAACCCTCGTGGTTTGAGACCTAATGAAATTTGGCAAATGGATGTGACCCATTATAAATCTTTTGTTTGTCTTTTATCCATGTTGTGGTAGACACCTTTTCAGGATACACATTTGCAATGCCAGCAGTAAGAGACAGCCCGAGTGGTCACTGAATTCCTTATACAAGCATTTGCAATTATGGGTGTGCCACAAGCAATAAAAACAGACAATGGACCTGCATATACGTCTAAACATTTTACACACTTTTGTGCACAATATAAGATTTTACATACCACGGGCATACCCTTTAATCCTCAAGGGCAGGCAATAATAGAGAGAAGAAACAGAGATATTAAGATACTCCTCCAAAAACAAAACAAAGGGGGAGCCACGGGTAACCTTAGAGAACTTCTAAATTTAGTTCTCTATACCATTAATTTTTAAATTTTTGACAAAGATGCACTGGCTCCGGCAGACAGGTCTTATAACCCACCGGAAGGGCAGTGTCCAGTGCAAGCAGCTCCACTGTCCAGTGCAAGCAGCTCCACTGTCTTCAGATAATTGCCAGGTGATGTGGAGAGATCCAGAAAGTGGTGAATGGAAAGGATCAGATAGGTTAACTGCTTGGGGGAGAGGGTTTGCTTGTATCTCCACAGATGGAGAAGGAATCAGATGGGTGCCAACGAGCCATATTTGCCTTGTCCATCAGAGAGACACAGAGCAGACCCTTGAAACGAAGGAGAAGACCCAAGAAACATCGGGTGGTTCTGTTCCTGACTGTGCCCACCACTGAAAGAACCTGCCAGTTATGGCGTTTGACTCATGGACATCAAAAACTGTTGGACTTGAAAGTCCTCAGGAATCATTGGATTCTCTGAGACATCATAAGACTATTGTAGGACTTGAAAACCCTCAGGAATCATTGGATTCTCTGAGACATAAGACTATTGTAGGACTGAAAGTCTTCAGGAATCATTGGATTCTCTGAGGCATCATAAGACTGTTGCTGGACTTCAAAACCTGTTGGGATCATTGGATTCCCTAACATATAAAAAGACTGATGTGGGACTTCAAAAACTTGTGGGGATTATTGGATTCCCTAACACATGAAGCAATGGACAATAGATTGGTTTATCTCTTGGTTGCTGAAGAAGGCATATGTGTGACTGATGTTTATATACCCTCCTTCTAGGACTTCTGGAAATCTCTTACAATACCATGTTGATTTATATTGTTTGTTCTATCACTACTTGCATGTATAATTCCTGTTTGTTACACCACATCGAGTCTGCACTGACTGTGGGAAGACTCATCACTAATAGCCTCTGTGTTATTGCTATGTGCTTGTGTAATACCTCCCATGTTGATGGGTTTGTGCATACTTGTCTCTAATAAGGCCCTTCAACCCAGAAACCCACTAGCAAATCCCCACTTCCCTTTGGTGCTTTTCATCTCCCTTCCTGAGATGTCAGGGAGGGTGTGATTATCTCCTTTTTAGTGCTTTCATCTCTCCTCTTGAGAAGTTGGGGGGGAGCATGATCACCTCCTTTTTGAGGTTCTCAACTCCCTGAAAAGTCAGGGATGGCACGACCACCTGTGTTCTAAAACAAAAGAAAGCGGGAGATGTAAAGGGCTAGAACTGAGCAATGTACTTGGATAATGAAGCACGTGAGACTAATTGCCAATTGGACAGTTCCCTATTAACTTGTTTGAAGGTTGACCCTCCCCAGCTGTTCTGTGCTGACTTGATTGGTGGGACAAAGAGAGGGAAGTGACTTGTGTGGGAGGAGTAGGAGAAACTTGGGTTGTGGAACTCATGCTCTCTCGGGCTTGTGACCTGGTGTTGGAGGGGACTGTAAAGATCTAGAATAAAGACATTTAGAGATCCTGACTCCGGCTGATTTCTGGGAAGACAGAGTTCCAGCAAAGTACATTATTGGAAATACAACAGACCTGGAAAACAGATCCAGGAGAGACAATTTAAGAATAATCGGACTCCCTGAAAAATGTGAGGAAAAAAAGGGCCTGGACATTATTTTCCAGGAAATTATCAAAGAGAACTGCCCAGACGTCTTGGAAACAGAGGGTAAAATAGACATTGAAAAAATTCATTGATCACCTACTGAAAGGGACCCTAAAATCAAAATGCCAAGAAATATAGTGGCCAAGTTCAAGAACCATCAGATAAAGGAAAAAATATTGGAAGCTGCTAGAAAAAAGCAATTCAGATAAGGAGGAGCCACAATAAGGATAACCCAGGATCTAGCAGCATCCACATTAAAGGAACGAAGGGCCTGGAATATGATATTCCAAAAGGCTAAGGAACTTGGTATGCAGCCAAGAATAACTTACCCAGCAAAAATGAGCATCCTTTTCCAGGGAAGAAGATGGACATTTAACAAAATAAATGAATTCCATCTATTCTTGATGAAAAAACCAGATCTACACAAAATATTCGATCTTCAAATACAGAACTCAAGAGATTTCTAAAAAAAAAGGTAAAAAGAAATCTTCAGAAGTATATTTCTGCCATAAAAATATGTAAAGAACACATGTATAATTTGTCCTAGAAACTAGAGGTGGAAAGAAAATTATATCATAAAAAAGGGTAAAGTGGTGGTACTACATCTCATGAAGAGGCAAAGGTAACCTATTATATCTGAGAGAAAGAAAGGAGGGAGATGAACATAGTGTGTATCAATAGACATATTCGATTTATGGTGAAACTTCTTCCACTTTATTGATAAGTGGGAGGGAAGGAATAAGCTAAGGGGAACTTCATTGATAAGTGGGAGGGAAGGAATAAGCTAAGGGGAAGGGAATACAGAAATTGTGAGGAAAAGGGGTAAAATAGGGAGAGGAACTTTAAGGTGAGGGAAGGATACTAAAAAAGGAGGGCTGTGAAAAGCAAGTGGTGCTCACAAGTTTCATACTGGGGAGGGGGGTAAGAGGGAAGGAAAGGAGAAAAGCATAAGCAGGGGTTAACAGGATGGCAAGCAATATAGAATTAGTCATTCTAACCATAAATGTGAATGGGGTAAAACTCCCCCATAAAAAGGAAGCAATTAGCAGACTGGATTAAAAGCCAGATTCCTACTATATGTTGTTTACAAGAAACACACCTGAAACAGGGTGATACATTCAGAATAAAAGTAAAAGAGTGGAGCAGAATCTACTATTTTGGCTTCAGGTAAAGCCAAAAAAGCAGAGGTAGCCATCCATCCTCATCTCAGATCAAGCAAAAATAAAAATTGACCTAATTAAAAGATAAGGAAGGGCATTATATCTTGCTAAAGGGTAGCATAGATAATGAAGCAGTATCAATATCAAACATATACACACCAAGTGGTGCAGCATCTAAATTCTTAAAGGAGAAATTAAGAGAGCTGCAAGAAGAAATAGATAGCAAAACTATAATAGTGGGAGATCTAAACTTTGTACTCTCAGAATTAGATAAATCAAACCACAAAATAAATAAGAAAGAAGTCAAAGAGGTAAATAGAATACTAGAAAAGTTTGATATGATAGATCTTTGGTGACACCTAACTGGAGACAGAAAGGAGTACACTTTCTTCTCAGCAATTTATGGAACCTCCACAAAAATTGATCATATACTAGGACATAAAAACCTCAAAATCAAATGCAGTAAGGCAGAAATAGTAAATGCATCCTTTTCAGACCACAATGCAATGAAAATTACATTCAATAAAAAACCAGGGGAAAATAGACCAAAAAATAATTGGAAACTAAATAATCTCATACTAAAGAATAATTGGGTGAAACAGCAATTCATAGACATAATAACTTCACCCAAGAAAATGACAATAATGAGACATCATACCAAAGTGTGTGGGATACAGCCAAAGCAGTAATAAGGGGAAGTTTTATATCTCTAGAGACCTACTTGCATAAAATAGAGAAAGAGGTCAATGAATTGGGCTTACAACTAAAAATGCTAGAAAAGGAACAAATTTAAAAACCCCAAACACAAAACTTGAAATTCTAAAAATAAAAGGTGAGATTAATAAAATTGAAAGTAAAAAAACTATTGAATTAATTAATAAAACTAAGAGTTGGTTCTATGAAAAAACCAACAAAATAGACAAACCGTTAGTAAATCTGATTAAAAAAAGGAAAGAGGAAAAGCAAATTGTTAAGTCTTAAAAATGAAAAGGGAAAACTCACCACTAATGAAGAGGAAATTAGAACAATAGTTAGGAGCTACTTTGCCCAACTTTATGCCAATAAATTCGATAACTTAAATGAAATGGAAGAATACTTTCAAAAATATAGCTTGCCCTGATTAACAGAGGAAGAAGTAAATAGTCAAAATAGTCCCATTTCAGAAAAAGAAATAGAACAAGCTATTAACCAACTCCCCAGGAAAAAATCCCCAGGACCAGATGGATTTACATGTGAATTCTACCAAACACTTAAAGAACTAACTCCAATGCTATATAAACTATTTGAAAAAATAGGGATTGAAGGAGTCCTACCAAATTCCTTTTATGACACAAACATGGTACTGATACCTAAGCCAGGTAGGCTGAAAATAGAGAAAGAAAATTATAGACCAATCTCCCTAATGAATATTGATGCTAAAATCTTAAATAAAATATTAGCAAAAAGACTACAGAAAATCATCCCCAGGATAATACACTATGACCAAGTGGAATTTATACCAGGAATGCAGGGCTGGTTCAATATTAGGAAAACTATTAGCATAATCAACTATATCAATAACCAAATTAACAAAAATCATATGATCATCTCAATAGATGCAGAAAAAGCATTTGATGAAATCCAACACCCATTCCTACTAAAAACACTTGAGAGTATAGGAATGTATGGACTAGTCCTTAAAATAATAAGGAGCAAATATTTAAAACCGTCAGTAAACATATGTAATGGCGATAAACTGGAACCTTTTCCAGTAAGATCAGGAGTGAAACAAGGTTGCCCACTATCACCATTACTATTCAATATTGTACTAGAAACGCTAGCCTCAGCAATAAGAGCTGAGAAAGAGATTCAAGGAATTAGAGTAGGTAATGAGGAAATCAAAACTATCACTCTTTGCAGATGATATGATGGTATACTTAGAGAACCCCAAAGACTTGCTAAAAAGCTATTAGAAATAATTCAGAACTTTAGCTAAGTTGCAGTATACAAAATAAATCCACATAAATCCTCAGTATTTTTATACATTACCAACACAATCCAACAGCAAGAGATACAAAGAGAAATTCCATTCAAAATAACGGTTGATAGTATAAAATATTTGGGAATATATCTACCAAAGGAAAGTCAGGAATTATATGAGCAAAATTACAAAACACTTGCCACAAAAATAAAGTCAGATTTAAATAATTGGAAAGACATTAAGTGCTCTTGGATAGGCTGAGCAAATATAATCAAGATGACAATACTCCCTAAACTAATCTATTTATTTAGTGCTATATCAATCAGACTCCCAAGAAACTATTTTAATGACCTAGGAAAAATGACAATAGAATTCATATGGAACAACAAAAGGTCAAGAATTTCAAGGGAAGTAATAAAAAAAAAAATTAAATGAAGGTGGTCTAGCTGTAACCTGATCTAGAACTATATTATAAAGCAGTAGTCACCAAAACCATTTGGTACTGGGTAAGAAACAGACTAGTTGATCAGTGGAATAGGTTAGGTTCACAGGACAAGATAGTGAATAAAAATAGCAATCTAGTGTTTGACAAACGCAAAGATCCCAACTTTTGGGATAAGAATTCATTATTTGACAAAAACTGCTGGGAAAACTGGAAATTAGTATGGCAGAAACTAGGCATGGACCCGCATTTAACACCACATACTAAGATAAGATCAAAATGGGTCCATGATTTAGGCATAAAGAACGAGATCATAAATAGAGTAACATAGGATAGTTTACCTCTCAGACTTGTGGAGGAGGAAGGAATTTGTGTCCAAAGGAGAAGTAGAGATCATTGTCGATCACAAAATAGAAAATTTTGATTACATCAAATTAAAAAACTTTTGTAAAAACAAAACTAATGCAAACAAGAATAGAAGGGAAGTAACAAATTGGGAAAACATTTTTACAGGTAAACATTCTGACAAAGGCCTCATCTACAAAATATACAGAGAATTGATTTTAATTTATAAGAAATCAAGCCATTCTCCAATCGATAAATGGTCAAAGGATATGAACAGACAATTTTCAGATGATGAAATTGAAACTATTTCCACTCATATGAGAGAGTGTTCCAAATCACTATTGATCAGAAAAATGCAAATTAAGACAACTCTGAGATACCACTACAAACTTGTCAGATTGGCTAACATGACAGGAACAAATAATGATGAATGTTGGAGGGGATGTGGGAAAACTGGGACACTAATACATTGTTGGTGGAGTTGTGAAAAAATCCAACCATTCTGGAGAGCAATCTGGAATTATGCCCAAAAAGTTATCAAAATACCCTTTGATCCAGCAGTACTACAACTGGGCTTATATTCCAAGGAAATATTAAAGAAGGCAAAGGGACCTGTATGTGTCAAAATGTTTGTGGCAGCCCTTTTTGTAGTGGCTAGAAACTGGAAAATGAATGGATGTCCATCAATTGGAGAATGTTGGGTAAACTATGGTATATGAATGTTATGGAATATTATTGTTCTGTAAGAAATGACCAACACGATGAATACAGAGAGGCTTGGAGAGACTTACATCAACTGATGCTGAGTGAAATGAGCAGAACTAGAAGATTATACACTTCAACAATGATACTGTATGAGGATGTATTCTGATGGACGTGGATATCTTCAACATAAAGAAGAGCTAATCCAATTCCAATTGATTAATGAGGGACAGAATCAGCTACACCCAGAGAAGGAACACTGGGAAATGAGTGTAAACTGTTAGCAATTTTTGTTTTTCTCCCCAGATTATTTTTTACCTTCCAAATCCAATTCTTCCTTTGCAACAACAACAAAATTCGGTTCTGCACATATATATATATATATATATATATATATATATATATATATATATATATATATATATATATATATATATATATATATATATATATATATATATATATATATATATATTGTACCTAGGATATACTATAAGATATTTAATATGTATGGGAATGCCTGCCATCTAGGGGAGGGGGTGAAGGGAAGGAGGGGAAGGAAGGGATAATCTTGTAAAAAATTACCTATGCATATGTACTATCAAAAATGTTATAATTATAAAACTAATTTAAAAAAAAAAGAAAAGAAAATACCACAGGGGAGGATTTATTATTGTCAAGTATGTCAAGTAGGGGAGGGCTTTTCCTTTTTGATTGGAGATGAAGTCCTAGCAGAAGGCACTATGTCTTGAAGCACTGGTATTAGTGGAAATTATAGGTACATGTGCAACCTTATCCCACTAAAAATATCAAGTGTAGGGGCAGCTAGGTGGTACAGTCACAAGGACCTGAGTTCAAAGTTGACCTCAGACACTTAACACTTCCTGGCTATGTGACCCTGGGCAAGTCACTTACCCCCAGTTGCCTCAGAAAAAAGAAAAAAAAATATCAAGTGTACCAAGTGCTCAGACATGTTTCAGAGTGAAGAAAAATGTGTTGTACATGAGAAGCCAGCACTTCATCTTTATGTGCCTTTGATTTGGGAAGTAGTCCAATCATAGTAGCAACTCAACCATCACTTGTACATCCACTGAAGTGTCAAGTCATATTCCTATGCTATTTTTGGCAAATGCTTTATGCAGAAGTCTTCCCTACCTAACTGCCTCAAAGTTCACTCTGGGCTCTGCCCTACCCTTCTTCTTACTGTGATGTTCATTTTGCCTATTAACTCACCATTGGACACAACCTTAAGGAGCAGCATGCAATTTCACAACAAAGAATGTCCTTGATGCCAGTATATCAGAGCTCAATGCCCTTCTCTACTAGCTGGAGAAGGGATAATTAGGGGATGAGGTGAGGAGATGGGTGGTAGAAGGGGATGGTGAAAGATCCTTTCTCCTTAAGGGGAGGAAATTTGAAGGGTAAAAAGGGTTTTCCTGTTTCCATGAGAGTTGACACCCATCCCGGGGTTAAAGGTAGAGATATTGCAAAAGAACAGGTACTCAGGTCTTTCTCAGAGAATGAGAAGAGGTTAGATTTTATTGAGGGGATTAATGAACCTTTCCTTGGGATGATGAGGAAAGAAAAGCTTCTAATATAAAAGGGCCCAGGGAAGAGGGAAGGCTCTTTTCTGGAAGAGATAGATTATTGGAGTTAGGATGGCATACAAGATATAACTAGTAAAAAGGGGAAGTACAGAAGAAGATGGTTTTATCATTGGAAAAGAAAACTATAGAGAAAATAATTCAGTTGGGGTAAGAAGGGTGGGAATTGTGAGAGAATCTTACCAAAGCTATACTTCAAAGATGACAAATGGTTACAAAAATGAAAGAAAAATGGCGGTGAGTGTAAGTAGAATAGAAAACAATTAGAAGCAAAATAATACAAAAATCAGAAGTTAGCAAGAGTTGGGAAGGGAGCAGGGGAAAAAGAGGAAAAATCCCTAGAAAAGGGCTGTAAGGAAAGAAAGGGGAGGGAGGGAAGTAAAAAGGTAAAAAAAAAAAAAAAAAAGGGAGAGTGTGGTAGAGAGATATGCAATATTTTTCTGGAGTTTTCAAGAGTATGAGGTCTCAGTTTCTGCTTTTCACTGAAAGACAGAATGCAGAATGAAGACTAGGGTATTTGCTGAAAAAGGGAAAGCATTCCAGAAAGTATTGAGAGATCTTATCCACAATTACCTTAACTCAGCATGTGCTAGTTCCTAGAAGGGTTGAAAGAATGAATGATACAAGGAGGGGGATATTAAACCCCTTGGCCTTCCCCACTTGTTCCCCTTCCCCCCCCAGTCATGAATGTATCTCAGTTGTGAGGATTGCTAACTAGACCATGCTTCTTCCCTTTTTTATTAAAGGAATTAGCAACTTTTATCTCTTCTTTCTGGTCCCTGAAACCCCTAGTCATTTACTAGGGCAAGATATGTTTCATAAATTATAGGACACTATCTCAACTGACCTAAAGGGAACCTCTTCCCCTGACACTCAACACCTCTGAAAGTATCCCCATTCCTTTAGGGTTTTTTTTTTCCCCTTAAGCCCTTCCTAAATTCTCTCTGTAACCCTTCTCATTCTATATCAGATTCCCAAATAAAAAGCTAAAAATATGTAGGGAATTGAATTATGCTGCTACCCAATGCAGTTCAAACTCTAGGGCCCACATGGAGGGTGCAGGAGAGAGGGAAAAACTACAGCCATAGCAGACCCTCACCATAATGGCAGTGGCCTCAATGGCATTGTGCCCTTGGGTATGCTATGACCTGCCCCACTGGGTCTTAGGGCATCACCCAGTTATAGTATGCCCTAGGCATTGCAGGTGTCCCCAGCCTCAGCAGTGCCTAGCTCCAAAGCTGCAATTCTCTGGATGGCTGAGGGGAAGGGTCACATGCCCCATAACCAGCATCTAGCTTGCCCTGCCACCAGAAGTTACCACCAATGGGAAGATCCTGCCCCAAGCCACTCCAGTTCCTAAGCTTCAGCCAGTATCCCCCCAGGGAACCCTACCCCTCAAAGTCTAATTAGTGTCAGCAGTGCAGGCCCACCCCTTGGCAGGCCCTGCTCACTCACTACCTGGGAAAGTCTGGGTGCCAAGACAGGGCCTAGTATGGTAGTATGAGATGGTGGAGCCAACCAATCTCTGTCCTTGGTGAGCTCACCCTTCTCTGTTCCAGTTTCAGAAACATATTAGCAAACTACCTTATCTCTGTTTGCCCATTTTCTGATGTGTAAAGAAAAATTAATGAAACCCACCTCCCAGGATTGTTATTGTGAGATCAAAATGATATAATGATTGTAAAGTTTTTAACAGTGGCTGGAATATACTAAATACTATATTATTATTTCTTTAATTGAATATAATTGTTCCATGCCTGATAACTTTAAAATGGTTTTCAAATGCCAAATGCAATAAATATGATTTTTACATGTCATAAATTGGAAATGCAAATGATGTCATCTGAAGGTTATTGTTTGTGTTATTATTGTTATTTCCAAATCTGTATCATATAATTTGAGAGACCACTATAAACCAGAAATACTGTTAGACAAAACTTTTAATCTGAAAGCTGTTAGATTTTGAGTTGGGCTTTTTAAAAGGATGTAGTAAAAAAAAAAACTATATTTGAAAACTTAAATATTTAATGAAGCATATTTTGATATGAGAGATTTTCTACAATTGTAATTTTTCATTTGAAAATCCTGGCTACTATGGAAGTATGTAAAGTTGTTTAAAGATCTAGATTCAACATACTGATGAATCAGCTATCTGGTATTTGTTATACATGTGAAACCTCACAATATACAATTAATGAAATGTTAACTGTTAGAAAAATATCAAGAAACAAGCCTTAAATTGTAGTTGGTGAAATTTTGCTATTCAAGGTAAAAATTCCTGGAACTATAATTTATTATTGTTTTGAACTTTGATTCTAGGAATAGTTGTCTGAACTGTCATGAAGCCAACAGTAGAAGCTTCAATCTGGGAAATGCTATTTCCTTTCTGAAAAGGAAAATTCCCATCTGGTTAATCCTGAGATTTGCCCTGTGCCTACATGATTGGATGTCAGATGTGACTCGTGCTTGGAGCCAAAAAGAGCTAAGGGACTTTTCTTTTCCCCTTTATTATATGTTGATGTAGTTATAACCATGATTTGTTTTTTTTCTTTTGTAGAAAACTTCTATATTTCAAGAAGTTTTGCAAGTGCTAAATCTATTGCTAAATCTATTAAATAATAAATTGATACTGGAACATCTCTCAGTTAATAGGATGCAAAATGAATAACTTAGTATTTTAACCTCTATTTGTGGTCAAATTATAACAGGGATGGTATCCTTCTTGTAAGGGGGAAATGATAAAACAAAGTAATAAGATAAATGTAATGTGAAATCTTCTCAAAATTAAATGAAACAGTAAAATTTGAGAAAAGCAACATTTGCCAAAACAAATCCAGGAACTCTATTAGATTAAAACAGTTGAAGAAATATAAATTATTCAGCTCAAGCAGGGCCAATAAATATGAAAAACAAAAAGTAAAGTGTATCAAAGGAACTCATACAAAATGTAAAGAAAGGATGATTAGCAGTATTCAGATTTAAACTATATTATAAGGCAGTAATTATCAAACCTATCTGGTGCTGGTCAAGAAACAGAAAAATAGTTCATAAATTTCAAAAAGATTCTTACAAAGGTACAGCATTTAGATAAGGATAGAAATAGCAAATGGTGCATAAATTAAAATTCTCTTGTTTCAAAATTGGAGAGCCAAATTTGAGTGATTATGAATTATTCAGAATTATCTGGAAACCTCTATGTTTGCTCCCAGAGAAACAGAGCCCCTTTAGAGCTGTCCTGAAAATAAAACTTATTGACTAAAAGATGTCTAGGGACCAGCTAAGTATGTGGGATGTTTAGAACACACCATGTTCTGGTTACATAGATTTACGTTACTAGCATCCAAGGGGACTGAATGTTCCACATTGGTGACTGTTTTGTATGGTTTATGTTTAAGTTTTCTTGGTTACCTTGGTGAAATGTAAATCTCCTTTCTCAGAACTTGCCCATTATAAGAACTCTAAATAGTTTGAATTGTACCTGACTTTATAGAATTATGCAATTATGGGAACTATGAAAAGAAAACTTTATTGCATTATTTGAATCTAGCCTTTCCTGGCTGGGAAACCGGATCATATCTATGTGCTATTTAGAGACTCTAAGAACCTGTATTACACTGAGAAGCTCAGCTCCAAGGATCCATGCAAGGATTCTTCCTGTCAGAAAACTGGCACCGTAAATAAATCCTTGTGTCTGAGTCACCGTACGTGCCCTTCTGACTACTCTCACAGCGGCCAAACTTGTGCCATAACCAGCGTCTAGCTTGCCCTGCCACCAGAAGTTACCACCAATGGGGAGATCCTGGCCCAAGCCACTCCAGTTCCTAAGCTTCAGCCAGTATCCCCCCAGGGAACCCTACCCCTCAAAGTCTAATTAGTGTCAGCCTTTGGCAGGCCCTGCTCACTTACCAAAATTCAGTTTCAAATATTTTCTTTCTCCCTCTATATTAATATAATTATATATTATATTATATTATCTATATCTATATATCTATATATGTATATATATCTATATCTATATATATATATATATTTATATATGTAAACACCTTATCCTAGCCCAACCGGCATCTCCAGGAATCTTGGGTTATATCTGCCTCCTTTATCAGTAATAAGGGTGATGTAAATAAACTGGATTTAATGAGGTGGGGATGTGCAAAAAGTAATCAGCCTCGCTCTCCTCCTGAGTCATCAGGGTCCTATCAAGACATAGCTCAGGACTATTTATAATGAACCCAGATGAACTGGGAGACCCTAGTCTTTTTTTTTTTTTTTTTTTGCTAGGATTATTCCCAGGTCTCAGTTTGAGGCCATACCCTTTCCGTGATTAAAAGCCAGATAAGAATAGAGGCAAAAGATGGCCTAGTTGGATCTCCCAAAAGAATTGGTCTAGGAGGGGAAGCCTCCCAGAATTTCTGGCCAGAACAGAAACAGCTCATTGAGCAATCAAAAACAAAGCGATGAGCAAGTGAGGATTGGGCTGAAGTCTACTACTGGAAAACCCAGGAGCTTTGGCTTTAAAGACAAAGTTAAGTTAAATCTCAGTGGGCGTTATCAAAGCGTGTTTTTTCTCCCTAGAGCTTTATTAATTAATTATTATTATTATTATTATTTTTTGCTGAGGCAATTGGGGTCACACAGCTAGGAAGTGTTAAGTGTCCAAGACCAGATTTGAACTCGGGTCCTCCTGACTTCAGGGCTGTTCTCTATCCACTGCGCCACCTAGCTGCCACCTAGAGTTTTAAGTCAATAAATCATAAATGAAAACTACCTCACACAAAAAAATCAACTGTTCCAATTATTGGGGGAGGGGCAGAAATGATCAAATAAGTTGGGAAGAAAAAATCTAGCCCCCTGCTCCAAGATACCTTACAAAATATGAGCAATCCCATTTATATTCCTTTGGACGTAGCAACCACGTAAATGGTCAAAAAGTAATTTCTTTTTAACCTATTAAAAACATACATACATATGTGTGTGCATGTTTTTTAATCTTGGAATTTCTCAATGACCGAGGAAACTTTATTCAGGCGCTATATTCAGAATATATTTATTTAGAAATATATATTCAGAATACATACACCTACCATTCATTCCTTCATCATAAATGACTAAACCTGATAGGGGTCTGTTACAAGCTCCCTCTAGAGGTCACGTGGCTGGGAGCAGCCCTAACAAGTCAAGTGAGCACAAGGCAGAGTCCGCTCCACCACCCAGAGAAAGGCCAGAGAACTTGGCCCACTACCCAGAGAGAGGCCAGAGAACTTGGCCCACTACCCAGAGAGAGGCCAGAGAACTTGGCCCGAGGATGAATCCGGCTCCCCAAAGGGAACAGAATGGGCAATCAGGGCCCCTCAAACAGCCCAGAGCGTGTGTGCTCGAGGCCCGCCCCCAGGAGGCCCTGGCCCCACCCTCCGGCCCCGGAAGCTCCGCCGGGAGAAAAGGCCCCTCTTAAGGCGGCTGGGGAAGGGGCGGGGCCGGGGGGTGAGCAGCTGGAAGCGCTGCGCTCCTGCAAGAACGTCCCAGGCCACGTGACAGTCACGCGCGAAGGCGTGCGCCCTCTGGCCTCGAGGTTCTCAGAGTCCCTGGCAGTGGTGTCAACGGCCACAACGGTGACAACAGCAGTAGTAGCAGAAGCAGCGGGGCCAGGGACTGGCAGCAGCACCGGCAGTGACAGATGGGTGGGGCGCCCGGAGGAGGGGGGAAGAGGGCCCCCTCATTGGCCAACGGCCCGAGCGGTCCGCCCCCCACCTGACTTGATGACTCACCTCTTGCTTCCCAAACTCCCTCCGTCCTCGCCCAAAACGGAAGGGGAGGAGGAAGGAAGAATGAGGAGGAGGGAACTTGGTGGGCTCCCGAACCCGCCTTAGACCCTCGCAGCTGCGCCCTTCCCTCCAGCCTGCCATTACCACTCAGCTCCAGTCGCACCACCTACAGCCCGTCTGTCCCAATCCCGCAGTTCTCCAGGGTTCCCTCCATGACGTCAGAGGGCTCCTGTAGCCACGCCTCCTTTTTTCTGGTGACTTCCGGCTTGTCTCGCGAGTACGGTTGTGAGTGTCCCTGTGAGTGAGGAACTACCGCACTGTATTTTCTCTCTCCATGCCCAACACTTAGCACTGAACTCGGCCCACAGTAGGAAGTTCCTAAAACTTCCCTGACACACATGCTTCAAAACGCATGACAAAATCATGGCAAAAATTGCCCTTCCCTCTAACTTTATTCCTTGAGGTTTGCCGCCCATTTCCGCGCAGTACAACACGATAGAATACTTCATCTGTGGGTGCTGTGTTTCTGGGGACGGTTTTTTCTGGATTCATCCCTGTCTCTGAGAATACGGAATGCAGCATATAAGGAAGACTATGTGTGTATAGTATAGGAATATTAATTGTTTATATTAATATAAGAAAGAATACACATATGTCCTTCAACGATGCAAGGCTACTTAAAGATAACTTCAAGGGCTTCCTGGACCTTCCCCGATATGTTAGAATGGAAAAGGGCCTTGGAAATCATTAGCCCAACTCTGTCTTTACACCTGATGCGGAAAGTGAGCCCTGGAGATGCTAAGTGACCTGACTAGTATTAGATGCATAGCGAGAAGTGGCGGAGCTAGGTTTGGATCCAGAGCAGTCCTCAGAGTTCCCATCCTGGGTCACTGGAGAGCAGCGTGAACCAATAAGTCTTAGGGAGGACTTGTCCAGCAAACAGCAAAATAGGGTTCTAGAGATGGTCGTTTGGTCTTATGTCAGCTGTAGCTGAGGATTTTCTTGGCAACCACACTGAAATGGTTTGCCATTTCCCTCGCCGGTTCCTTTGGACAGATGAGGAAACGGACACACAGGATGAAGTGACTGGCCCAGAGTCACCCTGCTAGTAAGCGTCTGAGGCCGTATTTGACCTCTGGTCTCCCTGACTCCAGCCCTCTCCGTGCACTGTGATCCCCAGCAGTTGTCCAGCTACCGACGAGTCAAAATGAAGTCAGGAGAAATTGATTTTCATCAGTACAACTTTGTTCTTGGGACACAAAATCTCACCAAAAGAATGAAAGCAGCCTCCTCTTTTTACTGCTTTCCCCTTGTATTATGTTCTTTGTTTCATCACTTATTCTCTCTAGGAGCATGAAGAATTCAGGGAGTCAACTCTAAAACTTTGCAAATAGTATTGGTAAGAGAGAGCTACCAGCTGGAGTGAGCTTTCTTCTACAGAAAAGATTGAAGGCCACAACCTTACAGCCTTGCTATATCTGTAGTCCCTTCCCTCTGCAGTGGCAGGTGAATACCAACAAAGCTGGACCTGAACAACCCAAATAACTAACTGGGAAACTGCAAAAACTCATAACAGTGTTATCTGAAGAATACTCAGCATAAGCAGCCCAAGAAATATCTACCAGGGAAATGCATCATCAGTTGTGTTCTGATGCTTCCCTATTCTGCTAATTAATCCCTTGGAAAGAAGTGAGGGTATCCACGTTATCCTATGTGACTGTAGGGAAAAGTATCCTCTCCAAACAGAATCCAAGTTTTATCAAATAACTTCTGTGAAGACTGTTGCCTACTTAATAATACCTGACTTAGAAGGCTGGCCCATTTTATAATACCAATTATTATGTAGCTCAAATGACATTCACCTAAAACCTTCCAAATCCAAGGATTCTCTCAGAGATCCTGGCTTTAAAAGCAGCTAAAAGGCCTGGTGTATAGAGCACTGGCTTTGGAGATAGTGATGAGAATTAGGAAAGGGGGAACCCCTTTTGGGTTGGCGCAAGGATAATCCAGTGACAATGCAAGTCCCCTGTAAAGGAATTTACAGGCCCGAAAACCTAGATTGATAAAAAGGTTTATTGTAGGGGTTTGGAAGTAAAGTTTAGTTAGTAAAATTGAGGGTAGAGATAAAAGGGCACTGGAATAGGTCCTGTGGGCAGAAATCCTTGACATGACCGACATAAGGATGCCATGCTTAGGACTTCTGCCAAAACCTGGACTGCAAAGTAGCCCCTTTTATAATGGGGGCTCTTGATGATCTTGAAGGTGGGTGGAGTCCCAGGGTCAGCATTGAATAGAATTCAATGGGTTTAAACTGTGGGGGTTGGGAAAACCCAAGTTAGCTCAGATCCAGTGGGGGCTGGGGAAAGCCTGGATGACCAGGATTTGTGAATCAAAAGATCCTAGCTTAAAGAGATCTCAGTGCCCATCAATAGGAAGATTTAAGTTCAAATCCACCCTCAGACACTGAACTAGTCATATGACCACTTGAGCTCTCTTGGATTATTTCCACATCTGTAAGATTAGAACAGACTCAATCTGATTTAGGAAAAGGTCTTGGCAAAATTTAAAGAATTACATAAAGATTAATGATTATTGTCAGAGGTTTTTACAGCCCTTGTTATCCACCCCCCCCCCATCCCCACCACCAAGGTGATGCCTTGTCAATTCTATGACTAATAAGTCAATTACAGGTAATTCCCAGAGTAAAAAGGGACTGAAAGTTACCACTTTCTATGTCATTGTTGTGTCACTCAGCTTTTTCCTTCCCTTGTTGAATTAAAATCAGTTGAATAAGGTGAATAGCACATCATGTCTACCAGGAGGGCTAAGAAAGGAAAGATGAATAAAGACATAACCTTTACTCTCTCAAGCAACTGATATTTTACTAGGACAATAATGGTAGGAATAAGAATTTTCCTGAGTAATTTACAAGTTTACTTGATGCATGAACAGAAGCACCCAAAATACCTTAGGTGCCAAGAGAAAAGTAAATATGGAAACCTTACTCTAGGTGATTTGGCCTCCCATTAGTCACTAAATTCCTAGTTTTGGAGGTGAAAAGCTATAAAGAATAATGTAGCAGAAATTTTTGTGTTAACTACAGAGAAGGACTCTTATGGCAAAGGACTAGTGTTTACCATTTGCAGGTTTTAATGCATGAATTTTCCCTATTGAAAAGCCCTAAATTGTAGAGGAGCCATGATTAGATATATTGTGAAAATATTTTGGAGATGGCCTATTTCCCAGAGCTAAGGCCCAGCAAAAAGGCCGTGTCCCAATCTTGGCCTAACAATCACCCTGGACAAAATGCATTGCTTTGGACTAGTCAGCACCAGATATTCACTAAATGATTTAGCTTTCCTTATTTTCCAGGAATGTCCACGGCATGTTCATAATCC
The DNA here is from genome assembly GCF_048593235.1 of Sminthopsis crassicaudata. NCBI lineage: Eukaryota > Metazoa > Chordata > Mammalia > Dasyuromorphia > Dasyuridae > Sminthopsis > Sminthopsis crassicaudata. The sequence continues at coordinate 300,486,584 of NC_133619.1, read as the reverse complement.
CTGTTCCTTGTCTTTGACAGGTACTACACATTCCAGTTCCTCTCACAGAACTCTGGTTCTGTCAAAACATGAAACACATGACAGAAAATCTATATTGTTGCAAGAAATGCTAACCATAAAAACTCTCTGAAGATCTTGGAAAGATCTTGTAGAGAAGGGTCCCAGCATTAACAGCTTTAAGCCTTCCTCTTAGGAGGGGGGGTTTCTTCTTGCAGCTGTTATTTTCCTCTGAAACAAATTAAACTTCATTTTGTATCCTTATTCTCCTTATCTTTACCCTACTTTGTGCAGCTCTGGCTACCCACAGGTTAGAGGCTGTTTCCAGGTCTGGGGACAGCATTGTTCTTCTAGAAGACTGAAAGAATGTCATTCTGAAAATGTTCTCTAGATTAGGTTGCTTTTGTTGAGCATTTATTGCACCAAAATGCTTTTGAAGCTCAAAGAGGAAATCATCAAGAACAAAAGTAAAGAGAAAATTACCATTCTCTTTGGTCTGGGGTTAGACAATTTGAACTTCCTAGAATGGCAAGTAAATACATTATAAATGAAATCCTGCTTTTAAAATGACAAATAAGCAAATGGACAATTTGAGAAAAGAATTTGCCATAATCTTTCCATCTGGAAGAGAAATTCACTTTATAGTGACTGTTGTAAGCCTTCTATCTCTACAAATTCTGAATATATATGTGTAACCTATCATGGGGATTGCCCTTTTCACTGGACATATGTTTTCTTAGTATTGACTAAAATAGCAACTTTTTAAAAATTTCAAAAACATTGCTAATGAAAAACCTAAATAGTACTACCTAAATTGCATCAAGAAAGGAAGAGAAGAATTGAAAGGATGCCTGATACCAGGCATCCTTCTCAGAGTGGAAAGACCTTTGTTTTGATAGACATTGTTGAATGGTAGTAATCTTCTAGAAATGGAGAAACAAAGGAAGAAGCCTTTAACTCTTTGAACTATCATCCTGATGAGAAAACTGAACCCAAATGAAGTTACTCACCAAAAGTTACTCAGGGAATAATGACCTCACTTTCAACCAAGACGAGGAAAATTCATGCTTTTCTATCTCTTACTATATACTTATTGCTTGAATGCTTAGGTCAGTCACTTTATCTTTCTTTTCTGTATGTATGTGACACTATGGTATATTGAGAAGATGTCCCAAATGCTATGTCAGAGGGGATTTCCTCATCTTTCGAGTTCTCTTTAATCTCTGCAGTCACATTTCATCATAGGCAACTGTCTCAGTCTTACCCTTACCTCCTTTTTCCTGCAAACCAAGCCTGCCCTTACCTTTTTGTAAGATTTTATTTGGGCATAATGTTTACAAAGATTATTCTTAATTGTTGAATCCTTGGCTATGAGAAAGTATGACATTATAATCACAGGTACCTGAACAAATGCCTGACTTTTACTAAGAAACATCTGATTCATTCCCATGAATTTCATACCGTTTTCTTGAGCTGTCCTCAAAGGAATGACATAGAAGGAGAGAGTACTTGGGGGAACAAAATTCTCAGGGTAGCAGTTTTCAAAGCCATCCTTAATTCTTTTCTCTAGCCTTGATATGAAAAAGATGCCGCCCCCCCCCCCCCCCGTGGTGCTGATCGCTTCCTTAGAATTGATTCTGTACATTTTGACTTGTCCACCATGGTTCTACTTCTTAAATTGTAGTGAATTTGGAGAACATATAGCTTGGCTGTCTATCCAGCAACAACATTGTGCTATTGTGAACATACTTTCAAGTTCTATGCTTCAATTTCCATTTACAATTATGGAGTGATTATAAATTGCTCAATTTTGCAGCTATAAGCATGCAGCTTAGAAAAGAGGAGAAAAAATAACACAGGATGATGATTTTATATCCCACAATTTATATCTGAGAAGAAACAAGAGATCTTTAGCTCTCACTGCCTTATTTGATCCATGTGGAAATTAAACACCAGAAAATTTAAATAAGTGATCAAACATCTATTAATGATGAGAATTTTTTGTCAGAACTATATAAGATGGATTCTTGATGTATTACTACAAGAGTAAAGATTGGATTACCACAAATAATTTAAATCAGGAATGGAAATCAATTAGTATAGACACCATGATTCCAAGTAAGAAAATTCTGTGAGGTTTTCATGAAATGAACATAAACCTATTTGGAAGAATGCTATCCTCTTTTTGGAGAATTCTCTGCTTTGTACAAGAATGCCTTTTCCAGAAGTTTTCACTACTTTTTAAGCTCACAGATTCGTCAGCCTTACTGAGACAGGTAAAGAATTAAGGGCATAAGAATAGGAACATTACAGATAGGATTTTTTGACCCAGCAAGATAGGCTAAAATAAATTGTATATCAGGTGCATAAACAAAAACAAAACAAAACAAAAAACTGCAGTTTGCCTTCAAGCATAAGGTTATCAGATTTTTTTTCTCAGTGTTGTAATTGAAAGAAATCAAATGAAGACATTAAAAATTTCTGAATATGACCAGTATAATTTGATAATCTTTAAACAAAGGAGCTCCTTTAAAAATATCTTTCTGAAAATGTTTACTAAACTAGGTTTCTATTTTTAAAAATCTATTTCACAACATTAGGGGTCAATGTCAGCATTCCTCTAATAATTATATATGGTGAAATTTGCATGTATAGAAATAAATTGGAGAAATTCACTACCAAAGTGAGAAAATAATTTTCTCTCATTTCTTAGCAGTTCAACATAGATTCCTCTTTTGAACAAAAAATAAAAACTTTTAAATATAATTTCTCCTTTTCATGTGTCAAATATGTGAATATGCAATTTCCCAATCACTTTTTCCATTGGTAAGCACACCAGAAGATGAATCCAATTGACTGGGAGACAGTCTTTGTATTTGACTCTAAAAATAATTTTAACTTACTGAGTCTATCATTTTGTTCAACCTTCCTTTTTAGGTATCCCTTATTCTCTGACATATTAAATTAGTTTGTATGTATTGAGAAAATGGATTGGGATTTTTTTTTTAATTCTAAAGAAGTTTTTAGCACTGTAGAGAAAAATTATGAAATACTATTTTCCCTTTTGAAAAAACATGCCAACCAATGCAAAGGTTTTTCTTCACTATCAAGTCCTGCTCTCCCAGAGTGACAATAATTGTGGACTCCCAGAGAGACACATAATAAAAATAATATACTTGAACTAGAAAGGAGGTCAAAAAGAAAAGTGGCCACACAGATATCTTTATTGCACTCATGGAGAAAGTGAATCCCTCAGAAGTTAAGTGATTCAGTCTCAGGTACCCAGTGTTCTCAAAAAAAGACTCAATTAAGAAAATTAGGATGGGGTTTTCTGCCATTTCCATATCCACTTGCTGGTTGAATATATAAAGTATCACAATAGTTTTCTGAGTGCTTTACACTCCTATAAATTGGGGAGAAAAGTCTCAACTTCCATGGTAAAGGAAGTTTCCTCCATTTGAGGAGAGGAAATCAGTGCTTTTACACTTTCACTGTCTCAGTTCTATCCTTGTTGCCTTTCTATCCAGGCAAGCTTTTCTATTTTAAGGAACCAGCTTGATTAGAACCAATATTTTTCTGCCATAGACCATCCCTGGATCAATACCCTTAATTTTTCCTAATTAAAAATTAGTTTATAATAAGAAATTCTTACCTCAAACTTCAAATAGATCTTGAGCATATTTTAAGGGATGCAACAGTGTAGAATAATTCTCTACCATTTAAATAGTGTCTTGTAATGAAAATTTTGAAAACTTTGATCTTATATTATGTTCAATTTCCATTCATAGTTCCTTCTTACCTTTGAAATGTTAAATTAATGTGGAGATATGGACTAAAAGACTTTTAGAAACCAGAGTCTAACTGATCAGAACTTTTAGAAATCCAAAGAATTAAACAAGGGAGAGAAAGCAATAGAAGTTTTATTTGTAAAACAAATCATGGGAAACAAGAAACAAGTTACTTTTATTGCCATATCTTACAAAATCAAAAAAGTGGTTTCTAAAGAGAGTTGAATTTTGAGATGAATAAGGAGAATAATAGGCTAGAGGAGGAAGGGAGGCCAAAAGACATTTGGATAGCCAGTACAACATTCTCATCATACTCATAAAGAAACTAAAGACCTTAGGAGTTGTGTTCACTCCAGAAAAAAAGAAAGAAAAAAAGCTGCTTCCACCTTCCACCACCTTCCCCCACCTCCACAGTCAGGAAAATTAAGGTGAATTCCTGCCTTTTACATATCTGTTGCTGTTTAAACATACAAAGTACCTTGATATTTTTCTGAATGTTGGAATCTACTCCTATAATTTAGGGAGAAGCCTAAATTTCCTCCTTGTGGGAATCTTTGATCAATGCAGTTATATTTATCACAACCTATGTATTTTATTTCCTTTGACAGATCTCAACACTATCCTCTCTGCCTTTCCATGTCTGCCACAGACTTCCCTTTTGAGGAATCTATGTACTTAGAATCTCAATGATATTCTGATCAACCATCCCTGGAAAACAATATGTTAGCATGTTTCAATGACATTACTGGTCCTTTAAAAAAATTTTTTTTTATCATAATAAGAAGCAGCCTCAAGCTTCAAATAAATTCTAGGCATTTGTTGAGGGATAGAACAACATGAAATACCTTTCTAACATTTAAAGAGTTTCTTGTGTTTAAAAATTCTTCCATATCTTATAAGCATGGAACTATTAGATTCATGGAGTCATCAACCTAAGTGGACTTTAAAAAACAAAAACAAAAATTTAAAAGGACTAGAGGAGGGGGACTAGTAAGTAATGGTTATTTGAAGATAAATGAATTGAATTTTTAGGAATTTCACCTCAAATATAGAAATAGGGAAATGAAGCTTTCCTTCTAACATACTATTTAATGTATAATTTTTTCTTCCCTTAAATTTTGTAGCTGAAAGAAAGCAAACTTGGAGAGAGGTTTACTTTTTTTTGAAGGAACCCAGAAGTATTTATTAAATATGGACACATTATAATAAGTAAAATCTGATAGTATTTTTATTGAGTATGGTAACTTGTGAGATCTTTTAGACTTAAAAATATATTATTTAATACTTGGTGATAAAGAGATTACAAAGGACCCTAAATTGGCAGTGGATATAGGATCATGTTTCATTAGGGCAAAAAGAGAACATTATTACGTAAGGCTGCAAGGGAGCAAATGCCTTGGTCACAATTCTGGAGTTGAGAAGAACACTAGTTATAGTGACAAGGAAGCAGGTGAGATCAGGTGAGCAATCAAACTACTTTTGAATCATTAGACAAATATTCAGAGCCCCGGAGAAGTAGCTCTGAAAATAGAAGTGTGAAAATTTCTGAAGCTTGGATAATTGCCCACTCCAGCCCAGGACTAAAGGTCAACTTTAACTTGAAGTTAAAAGTAAAGAATTGCTTAGAAAAATAAGCAAAAAGTATCACAAAAGAGATCCAGATAATGCACAGCTATTATGATAACAGTGAAGATCAAAACACAGATTCAGAAGAAAACATTGTTAAAATTAATATAAGCAAAGACAAAAAAAAATTTTAAAGGAAATTGGAAAAAATCCCAACAAGAATTGGTGGAAGAATTAAAATACAAGACAAAAATGATATAAAATAGGGAAAGAAATGAAAAAAAAATTTTAAACTACTTTTGAAAAGATAATTACCATCTTGATTAAAAAAAAAAGGTTAAAAAATACCAAGGAAAATAACACCTTGAAAAATAGAATTGGCCAAATGGTAAAAGAGGTACAGAAATTCAAGAAAAGAAGTACTTTACATTTTTTCCAAATTTAAAAAATAGGCTTAGTCAAGTGGAAGCTATTGAAACAAACAGTAAGCAACAAAAAAACAAAAAGAATGAAAAAAAGAAGTGTATGATATCTTATTGGAAAATAGATGAAAAAGAAATAATTTTAAGTATTATTGAACTACATGCAAATTATGATAGAGTCTTGTCCTATTGTAGGAAAATGTAAAAAATAGAAGGGGAGGGTGATAAGTGGGAGGGCAAATCAAGGGACACAGTGTTCATTAAAGAAAACAGTTTTGAAAAGGAACAAGATAAAGAGAAAATAACCAAGAGTAAAAACAAACAAAAAAAAAAAAGATGGAGGAAAATACATAGTAATCATCACTGTTTCTGAGTGACATAATCTCACCCATAAAATGGAAGTGATAGCAGAACAGATTAAGAGAATTAAAATAAAAGGATAGAATAGAATACATTATTTCAGCAGAGAAAAAAATAGTAACTGTTATGATCTCAGATAAAGCAAAAGCAAAAGTAAACATAAAAAATATAATCTAGGAAACTGCATATTGCAAGAACTTACATAGACAATGACAGAAAAAAAAGGAAAATGACAAATACTGGAGAGGATGTGGACTAATAGTGACAGTTATACTCTGTTGAAATTATGAACTGGTGCAACCCTGGTGAAAAATTTTAAATTATACCCAAGGAACTATGAAACAACATTTAATGCAGCAATACAGCTACTAGATCCCAGAGAATTCAAAGGCGGGGGAAAGTATATCTGTATACAAAAATATTTATAGCACCTCTTTTTTTTTCATGAGTAGAGGTTGGAAATTTCATATGAATATGAAATATTACATCAGTGTGTAGATATGGACAAACCTAATGATGATTTTTTAAAAATTCAAAGAAGTTAAATAAGGTAGAAGAAGCCACTTCAGAATGACTGACCATAAAACAAATCATGGGAAACACTGGAAAGTGTTACTTTTACTGTCAGATCTCACAAAATCGTGAGAGTGGTTTAAAAAAATGGATTTTTAGACAGAGAATGTTGATAATAGGCAAGAGGATAAAGGGAGGACAAAAAAAAAGTGTGTCCAGAAAGACACCCTTCCCAGACTTTTGAAGAAACTTATGCCCCCCAAATTTAAGTGATTCATACAGATTCTTCTAAGTAGAAACAATGCTCTTTGACAAAGGAATTACATGGATTCCTCTACAATGAATGCTTGCAGATTTATCACTGAATGAGTCACTTTACCACTGACTCAGCATCTGTCCCTCTATATTGGAGAAAAGACACTGAACTTGAATTGGTAGAAAGTATTTATTTTTCTAGCAGGTCTTCATTTTCAATGCAAATTGACTTTCTATCTGAATCTATATTTCTCCCATTTTTCTGGCATTGGACTACCTTGTGGGACTACCTTGTGATTTACTAGTCATGCCCACTGTTTCTGTGCTGGCCAAGCTATTCCCTTTTGAGGAATCTGTTGGGTCAGAATAACTTACTCCAATAGACCTACCACAACCTGATAATTGTGTCCTGGCCAAATGACATTGAGTTCTCCCCCTCAGAAAATGGTCATTTTATTGGGAGAAACAGTAATGTTCTTGGTGGTTTTCTGGAGGTCTCTGGGGCAGCCTTCTTTTCAGTTCACTAATCACAAGAATAGTCAGGTGTTAAAAGTCAAAAAGTCTTTACTGTCTCTTTTGCTTGGTGCTCAGCTAGCTTTCTCATGACCTTCAGAAGGGTCTTGGTCTAACAAAAGGTCAAGAATATCAAAAGAGAATTAATGGGGGAAAAAGAATAGTGGCCTAATAGGACTCGATCTTAAACTATTATAAAGCAGCAGTCACCAAAACCATTTTGTACTGGTTAAGAAATGAATGGTGGAATAGGTTAGAAACATATGACACAATAATGACTATAATATTTGATAAAATCCAAAACTCCAACCTCTGGGATAAGAATTCACTATTTCACAAAAATTTCTGGGAAAACTGGAACATATGTCAGAAACTTGGAATAAAGTTACATTTCATACCCCATCATGAAGTAACATCAAAATGGGCATGTTTTAGACATAAAGGGTGATAAAGGCTAATTAGGAGAGCAAGGGATAATTTGCGAAATAGAGAACATTATGAAATACAAAATGAACAACTTTGATTACATAAACAAGTTTTTGCACAAAGAAGCCCAGCATAGCCATGATTAGAAGGGAAGCAAAAAGGGGGAAATTTTTTTTTACAACCAGTGTTTCCGATAAAGGCCTCATTTCTAAAATAAACTGAATCAAATTTATAATACAAACAATTCCCTAATAGTCAAAAGATATGAACAATTTGAAGATGAAATTAAAGTCATCTCTAGTCATATGAAAAAATGCTTCAGATTAGAGAAATGTAAATTAAAACAACTCTGAGGTACTACCTCATATTTCTCATATTGACTAAAGTGACAGGAAAACTGTTGGAGGGATGTGGGAAAACTGGAACACTAATATTAGAATTGTGAACTGATCCAACCTTCTGGAGAGTAATTTGAAACCATGCCCAAAAAGCTATAAAACTCTATCTACCTTTTGATCCATTAATACCACTACTGGGTCTGTATCCCAAAGAAAAGAGGAAAAAGGATCCAAATGTTTGTAGCAGCTCTTTTTGTGGTGATAAGGAATTGGAAAATGAGTGGATGTCTATCAACTGAAAGTAATGGAATATTATTCTATGAAAAAATATGAAAAGGCTGCTTTTAGAAAAGCCCGGAAAGATTTATATGAACTGATGCTGAATGAATCAAGCATCAAAAATCAAGATTGTGGGATGATCAGCTATGACAAACTTGAATCTTTTCTCAGCATTTCAGTGACCTAAGGAAATCCCAATAAACTTTGGATGGGAAATGTTATCAGCATCCAGAGAGATAAATATGGAGACTGAATGTAAATCAACACATGCTATGTTCACATTTTTTCTTTTTCTTGTTTTTCCCTTCCTCGTGGTTTTCCCATTTTGTTCTGATATTTTTTTCTCACAACAAAATAAGGAAATAGGTAAAAAATAAAAAATAAAGAATGTACATGTGTAACTAAAAGTGTTTTCATATGCAACTGGTGAAAAATTTTAATTAGGGTGATTATTTTCTTTCAGTTTTTTCCTTGAGACATTTTTATGCTTGTTAAAATGACTTTTTAAAGTAGGATGTCTTGCAGATAAAAAGGGCTCACCATGAATGCTGATAACCCCCACTTTCTCAAAAATCATCCTCAATTTGTTCAGTTTGATTGGTTTGCTTTATCATATCAGTGATACCAAATGTCTCAGGTTTATCTATAATAAAGAATTCCAATGTGAAATGCCAAGTCTACTTGGAAATGCCAGACAATTCCTTGAGGCATTTATTAATTGTATGAATTATTGGAGTAGTTTCCACACCTCAAATCCCTTAAACTCATGCAATGTGACCTTTATTTTAGTCACAGTAACCCCCTACAATATCAGAAAAGATTACCTATAAATTATGACAAATAGAAAGCCAATTAGAGGTAATTTCAAAAGTATCAATGGGTTAAAAGTGTAAACTTTCATTGTCACCCCTATAGCTGAGATGGAAGAAACCATATACTTAAGCATGACAAGAATTAAAAATAAGGATCACAGCCTTTGTTCTTAAGGACCTTCCATTTGGAGCAACTGGATAATGGTGGGTAGAGTCCCATGCTTAGGGTCAAGACTACCTGAATCTATTTCTGGCCTCAAACACTATTTCTGTGACCCTGGGAAAGTCACTTAAACTTGTCTGCCTTGGTTTTTTCATCTGTAAATTGAGCTGGAGTTAGTAATAGCATATCACCACAGGATCTTTGAAAAACAAAAAACCCCAAATGATGTTATAAACAAACAGGACTAAACAAATCATTTTAAAAGTGTTCTAATGTGATTCTTCTCAACAATTAAGTGGTTCAGGCCAATTCCAATAGATTGGTGATGTAGAGAATCATCTGCTTTAAAAAGAGGACTGTGGGCACTGAAAATGAGCCACAATGTAGTTTCACCTTTTTTGTTGTTTGCTTGCTTTTTGTTTTATTTTTTTTTCTTTTTGATCTGATTTTTTTTGTGCAGCATGATTAATGTTGAAATATGCACTGAAGAATTACACATTTAACATATATTGGATTACTTGCTGTCTGGAGAGGAAAAGGAGCAAAGGGAGGGAGAAAAATTTGGAACACAAGGTTTTGAAAAGGTAAATGTTGAAAACTATCTTTGCATATATTTTGAAAATAAAAAGCTATTTTTAAAAAAGTGTCATAAGATTTTTGTGTACTGGATACTATGATTATACAACAATGAATTGCTGGACATCACTAAATTATTTGTTACAGAAATTGAACCATAGAATCAAAAATGCTGATACTAGGAATTTCAGTCACTAGATGAAGTGTTGTGTAGCATCAAGTTTCACTTCAACATCTGGAACTGATGCCACTACAAAGGGACTAGGGTAGCCTTTGTATGGTTCCAGTAATTAGAAGGCTCTTATTCGTAAATTGGAAACTCACTGAAATTAAATATTCATTTTGGATAAGACTTTCTCAAATTCTGTCAAACTTGAAAATTTCTAGATATTTTACTGAAGTAAGAATTTCACTAGCATATGATTGAATCACAACATCGCTCCAGTGACTGTATAACATTATGAAATTACAAATATGAAGATAATTTTAAACAGCTCACTAGGCTTGTGCACATGGTAGATCCCATCTTTTTCATGTTTGGGGGAATATTTCCATTGTTATTTTCCTTGAAATGGAAGACATTTTGATATTAATTCATATTTAAAATTTTGGATATGCCATAATGTTGTTTGCAATAGGATCTTTTCTATCATCTCATGAATGAGATCCTTTACAAAGGAATCCAGTTGACCATGGGAGAGACAGTCTATATCATTAAAATAAATTCATTTATGAACCTAAAGTAATATATTCAATTTTTCTTTATACTCATTCCTTACCTTGATGTATGTGATTATTAAGAAGTCTAACTGGAAATTTTAAAATTCCAAGGAAATCAATGAGATAGAGAATTCTTATCCCAAAACAAAGCATGAAAACTGAGAGGATTATTTCTTTCAGGTCTCACACTGTCAGGAGTCATGAAAGTTTTAAATTCTTTTACATGAAAGAGGAAGAGGAGAGCGGAGTTCAGAAAGAAAATGACTATCTATACTATCAGCCATGTTGTACTCATGAGAAAACTGAAGCCCATAAAAATTAAATGACTAACTCAAAGTCATCCAAGGATTAGACATGTTTCTGAGTGAAGTAATGCCTGGTAGATTCCTGCCTTTACCACATTTGAATGCTAGGTCATTACATTTTGGGTGTAAGACCCCAAAAGATGTTCATATCAATGCAAGCTCACTTACCAACTTAAACCATATCCTGTTTTTTATTGTTGTTATTGTTGCTGTTGCTGTTGCTGTTACAACAGGACAAAGTCTGGAGACTGTTGCTTCCATGCTGGCCAAACCTAACTTTTTGTGGAATCTGCTGGTTCAGAACCATAATTCTATTTGATAAAGAATCTGTATTCCACAATTATTCACATTTGGCTAAATGACATTGGTTTCTCCCCCAAAAATATATATTCATTATGATGAGAAAGAACCTCACATTTCAAATACATGTTATGTATTTTTTGATTGATGGGAATAGGCAGCATAGTTCTCTTTAAAAGATGATTCTGTGCTCGAATCATTTGCCTGAGTCTGACAGAGAAAGAAAGAAACAATCCACAGCAACAAGATTATGTGATGATCATCTATGATAAACTTGGCCCCTTTCAACAATGAAGTGATTCAAGACACTTCCAATAAACTTGTGGTAGAAAGAACCATCTGCACTAGAGAGAGAATGATGGAGACAGAATGTGGATCAAAGCATAGTATTTTCACCTTTTTTTTTGTTTTTGTTGTTTGTTTTTCTTTCTAATGCTTTTTCTTCATTTTTATCTGAGATTTCTTGTACAGCCTGACAAATATGAAAATATAAAAAATTGCATATGTTTAACCTCTATTGGACTGCTGCTATTTAGGGGTAGAGAGAAGGGGAGTATACAAGGGAGGGAGAAAAGTTTGGAACACAAAGTTTTACAAGGGTGATTGGTGAAAACTATTTTCAAAGAATTTGGAAAAATAAATATCTATTATTAAAAAATAAATATCTTTTAAAAATAATTTTTTCATATGAAAATGGAACACTGAACTCAAGCACAATTTTTTTAAACTGAAATATATTAAAAAGTATATATTTTTAGAAGTGTTCAAAAATGTTTCTTAAGCATGACCATATAGTTAGAATATTTTGTTCACATTTTGTGTTGAAGTTATCTGCTTATATGAGGCTACCTAGATGGCCCTGCGGGTAGAGTTCTGGTCTGGGCAAGATACTTAATTCTATTTGCCTCTGTATGATTAGCAGGAAAAGGCAATGCAAAATACTCTATTTGCTTTGCCAGAAACAACAACCCAAAAAACCCAAGTGGTGTCACAAAGAGTTTGGTATGCTTTAAACAAATGAACAACTTATGAATTGTTACATTCTGGAATTTATGAATTTTGTCAATATCTTGGAATTCTATAAGATACACCAAACATGCTTGGTGGTTTGACATATCAACACCCTTTAGATGAAGATGTGTCATCTCTGCTCCATTTCTGGAAGTGAATGCTGTTTCCAAAGCATACTTTTTAAAGCTAATATTCTTCCTTCCTTGCCTCCCCCCCACAATTGCATGTTAAAACAATTCAATATAGTTTATATATGTGCAATAATCCTGTAAAATCTTTCCATCCATTTTGTGCAAGTGCCATAATTTGAGGAGCCTAATTCAATCCAAGTCTTCTTTGGGAAGATCTAGCCGACCTAATCAGTGCACTCAGGGATAAGGCTATTCATTTTCTTTAAATTCAAAGGATTTTAGAAATAACACTATCCTGAAAACAAAGAGAATTTCTGGTTTCAATGATAGTATCTAAGGTATTATAACTTGATCAGAATATAAATAGATGCCCATATTTTAAGATAACTTCAAAAATAGATGATCACAGAATCATAGTGCCATTTTTACCTTTGCAATATCAACCATCCCATTTTAAATGCTCTTTGCTAATTCCATATTCTAAGGGTTTTACAGCCTGGCATAACTTATTTACAAGTAATATTTTCTTTGAGATAAAATTCTCCTGAAAAACCTATACATTTAAACAACCATATTTAAAGTTTAACCTAGTAAAGATAAACTAAAATAAAAGCTCACCATGCCAGTTGATCATGAACACTTTCCTACATAATAGTTTTCTCCTTCCCTCTCTCTTTTGTCAACTTTGATTCATCTTTTACATAGATGGTAATAGTTTTATCTACAATTATCAAAAGTTTAAATGTGAACCACCAAAACAATTTGAAATGTCAGGGAATTCTCCAAGGTAATAGTTTATTTTTTAAAGTTGTTGATTGGATGAATGAATGGAGTGTTTGGAAACTTGGGGTTCCTCACATTCATGTGGTGCTGTTTTTACCAAAACATGATCATGATATGATATCAACAGAAAAACATTATTACAGATCATAAATTAGAATTCAATCAGAGAATTTCCAATATAGAAAGGTTTTGAAATATAAAAATTTTATTGTCTTTGGTATGTTACCCATAGTCATTATTGAGGAATATTATGCTGAAGAAGCAAAAATATATAAAGGAGGAGCCTCAATTATCCAGCAGCTTATTTTCCATGTAGACTGTCATAATGCAGAGTTTGGTGTTTTCTGGCTCATCTAAATCTTCTTCAAAACATCATGCTGTGAAATCTTGAAAAACGTCCTTTATCACACACCATTGACATGTTTGCAGCAAAATCCACTCACTTCTTAAAATGGGCCTTTTCCAAACATGTCTATGTCAGAACATAGCTTCTTTTGATGACCATTTGGTTAAAATAGGAGCTCCCTCTTGTATGCTGTATACTTGCTTCTTGAACATATCTCTGAACATCAGGGCCCTGTTCTTATAAATTGAGTGGGACATTCCCAAAGTTCATTGATCAAGGGCATTTCCTCAATCTTAGAGGTCTTCTAATATATGAAATCATACTTCTCAATCCACAATTCTTTCTCTTTTAAGCAGTCTAGTGGATTGGAATCTATATTCTACTTCCATAAACCATCCCTACTATATGATCATTATTGCATGGCAAAAATGGCATTTTTATCCTAAAAAACCTATACATTTTGCTAAGCAACATCCATGTATACTTTGAGGAATGAAGACTGATAGGAAACTTTTCTATCATTTGTAGGAATTCTTTGACTCTGCTTGAGGCAAAGAAGTAACTCTAAAGATTATATGAGGTACATTCAATAAATGATTTCTTGAAGCCAAATGGGCTTTTTATGGTGGTATTCTTTTGTTTTTTGTCGATATTATTCATTCATTCTTCCATTCCTTGACTTTGGACTTAATATCAGGGTTAGACTGTGTTTGCTTCCCTAGAGAAGGGAAGGACAGATACTGCTTCTACTGTGAGGTTAACAGTATTGTATTCTTTCAGGATCCCAGAGATAGGCCACGTTCAGGAACAACATGTTTTCCATGGGGCCAAAGTGATCTGGATCAGGAAAAACTTATTATTGGCTTTTTGATCTAAGTTCTGCATGTTTCTGATCTGGGTTTGGATATGAGCAACCACAGAGTGCTCCCGGCCCATTCATAGTTAGCCGCCTAGGATGCTCTGCTAATTCATAATGACTACAGGCTTATTTTACTTTAGGTTTTCTATCATTCTAATCTTCAAACAAGGCTGTCAGTAGAACTAAGATGCTTCTGTGCATAAATTAGATCTGAGTTACATTGTTATGGCATTTCTTAGTGTGCTTCCTCCTTGGGATTTCATTTGAGATCATAAGACATTTTCATTTTACCCAGACACAAAATGATTTTTATGACTGATGCTCTATAATATAGCTTAGGTCTGGCACAGCTAGGTGATCTTCATTGGAATTTTTTTTTCATTAATTCCCTTGAAATCCTTGGCCTTTTGTAATTCCAGATGAACTTTTATTTTTTTCTAGGTCTGTAAAATAATTTATTGGGAGTTTGATTGGTATGGCACTAAATAAGTAGATATATGTCATTTTTATTATATTCGCTCAACCTACCCATGAGCATTTGATATTTTTCCAACTGATTAGATCTGACTTTGTGTGGAAAGTGTTTTGTAGTTGTGTTCATAAAGTTCCTGTCCAATTTGCCTTGACAGATTCCCAAATATTTTATACTGTCAACAGTTATTTTGAATGGAATTTCTTTTACTTTTTGCTGCTGGACTTTGTTGGTTACATATAAAAATACTGATTTCTGTGAATTTTTTTCCTGCAACTTTGCTCAAGTTGTGAATTGTTTCTAGTAGTTCAGTTGATTTTCTAGAATTCTCTAAGTATACCATCATATCTGCTATGAATAATAATTTGGTTTCCTCATTACCTACTCTAATTCTTTTAATCATTTTTTCATCTCATTACCAAAGCTAACATTTCTAATACAATATTGAATAGTAATGGTCTTATTGGGCAACCTTGTTTCACTCCTGATCTTATTGGGAATGGTTTTAGTTTGTCTCCATTACATATGATGCTTGCTGATGATTTTAAATAGATGCTACTGATAATTTTAAGGAAAAGTCTATTTATTCCTATACTATTTTTAATACGAATGGGTGTTGGATTTTATCAAATACTTTTTTATGTATCTATTGAATCATATTTTTGTTAGTTTACTAATATAGTCAATTATGCTAATAGTTTTCCTAATATTGAACCAGCCCTGCATTCCTGGTATAAATCCTACTTGGTCATGATGTAGTATCCTGGGGATGACTTTCTGTAATCTCTTTGCTAATATTTTGAGATTTTTACATCAATATTAAGAAAATTGTAATTTTCTTTCTCTGTTCCCCGCCCCAAACCTGGTTTCGCTAGCAGCACCATATCTGTGTAATAAAAGTAATTTGGTAGGACTCCTTTCCTTTTTTTCAAATAGTTTACATAGTATTGGATTTAATTGTTCTTTAAATGTTTGGTAGAATTCACATGTAAATCCATCTGGCCCTGGAGATCTTTTCTTGGGTAGTTAATAGCTTGTCCTATTTCTTTTTCTAAAATGGGACTATTTAAATAATTTCCTTTTTTTGTTAACCTGGGCAGTCTATTTTTGTGGATATTCCTCCATTTCACTTAGGTTATTGTTGTGACTTTTAAGAGCTCAAAGTATATGAGCCCTTTGATCCCAGAGGTGAGATAAATGGGATGGGAGACTCATAGGATGTGAAAAGAGCTACAGTTTATTATGCTGTATAGCCTTGATATACATTTTTTGCAAGCGTGATCAGTGAGTGAACAGTAGGCAATTTCCCAATCACCATTCAGAGAAGCAGCTTGTGGGCTTTGCATATGCATGGCATCTGCCAATGGGAGGAGAGCCAATCCCGCAATTTAGCAACTCACAGATGAGAGGCCTTGTCAAGGCATCCCTGCTCATGAGTGATCCTTGGCTTACACCCATTCTCAATCACAAATCATACCTCCTTGCTCAACAAGGGAATTTCTGCAATGTGGCAGAAAACTTACTGTGCATCAAAAGTTGAGGTAGCCTTAATATTCCCTCTCGGCAGAATCCCATAATTTATAAGATCAAATTATTGGCATATAGTTGAGCAAAATAACTCCTTATTGCTCTAATTTCTTCATTGGTGGAAAGTTTTCCCTTTTCATTTTTGATTTTCTTTTTCTAATCAAAGGTTTATCTATTTTGTTGGGTTTTTCATAAAACCAACTTTTAGTTTTATTAATTCAATGGTTTTCTTTCAATTTTATTAATCTCCCCTTTTATTTTCAGAATTTCAAATTTGGTATTGAGAGTTATTTTGCTCTTTTTCTAGCTTTAGTTTTAAGCCAAATTCATTGATCTCTGTTTTATGCAAATAAGCATCTAGAGATATAAAATTTCCCCTCTTAACTGCTTTGGCTGCATCCTATAAATTTTGGCATGTTGTTTCATTGTCATTCTCTTGGATGAAGTTATTGTGTCTATGATTTATTCACCTCTTCATTCTTTAGAATTTCCAATTAATTTTTGGTCACTTTTCTCCTGGCCTTTTGTGTGATTTTTATTGCATCATGATCTGGAAAAAAAAAGTGCATTTACTATTTCTGCTTTTCTGCGTTTTGACTTTGTTTTTATACCCTAATGTATGGCTAATTTTTGTATAGGTTCTATGAACCACTGTGAAAATAGTCAACTCCTTTCTGTCTCCATTAAATTTTCTCCAACGCTCTATTATACCTAACTTTAACATTCTGTTTACCTCCTTAGTTTCTTATTTTGTGGTTCAATTTAACTAGTTCTGAGAGAGCAAGGTTGAGATTCCCCACTAGTATAGTTTTGCTATTCTTGCATCTCTTTAACTTCTACTCTAGGAATTTGAATGCTATACTACTTGGTACATATATTGAAATTGCTTCATTATCTATGGTACCCTTTAGTAAGATATAGTTTCCTTAAGTTTCCTTCCTTCTCTCTCTTAACTTGATCTTTCCTTTTACTTGATCTGAGATCAGGATTGCTACTTTTTTTTTTTTTTTAACTTCAACTGAAGCATAATAGATTCTACTTCAGTCCTTTACTTTCACTCTATCACTCTGTTTTAAATATGTTTCCTGTAAACATATTGTAGGGTTCTGGCTTTTGATTGCTGCTTCCGTTTTATGTGATAGTCATTCCTGTTTACATTCACTAATTCTGTACTTTCTGCCACCTTATTTACCCTGAGTTATGTTTTTTCCTTTCCCCTCTCCCCAGTATTTTGCTACTGATCACCTTTCTTAAACAGCCCTCCCCTCTTTAGATCCTCCCCCTTTCTTACACCTTTCACTTACTATTTCTGTTTTCCCATCTATTAAGTCTTTTCCCTTTTCCTCTGCCACTTTCCTATAAGGTGAGAAGTTTCTCTGTGGAACCAAATATTTCTGATATTCTTTGAGCCAAATCTGATCAGAGTTAAGATTCACACAATGCTCATCCCCCTCCCTTCTTTCCCTCAATTATAATAGATCACCTTTGCCTCTTTGTGAGATGTAATTTTATTTTACCTTTTTTTCCCTCTTTTTCCATCTCTAATTTTTCATAAAATAATCAAATCATTCCTGCACTCTATAACAGAAATAATAGTTTTTGAGAGTTCTTTCCTTTTTACCTTATGCTTCTATTGAGTTCTATGTTTGGAGATTAATTTTTTTTCCAGTTCTGGTCTTTTCTTCAGAAATAGATGAAATTTACCTGTATCATTGAGTGTCCATCTTCTTCCCTGAAATATAATGCTCACTTTAGCTGGATAGATTATTCTTGATTATAAACCAAGTTCCTTTGTGTTTGAGAACATCAGATACCAGGTCCTTTGTAACATGCACTCCTGGAAGTTACTATTACCAGTCTGTCCTAGGCCCAACAGAGTACCTTTGACCACTGACCTTTGCAGTGTCAACTCTACCCCACTTGCCTCTTCTGAGGCCTTCAAAGGTCTCTGGCCACGATTTCTTTAATCTATAGTTTATAGTTTAATAAGCAGTAGCACACTCAACAACAGCCACGTGTAATCTTAAAAGCCTTTATTATACCTACTCACATAATAAGGTAAAAGCTGCTGGATCCTGGGTAATCCTGATTGTGGCTCCTTGGTATTTAAATTGTTTCTTCCTGGCTGCTTGCAATATCATTTTCCTATATCATTGAGTGTTCCATCTTTTCCCTGAAAGATAATGCTCATTTTAGCTGGATAGCTTCTTCTTGATTATAAACCAAGTTCCTTTGTGATTGGGAATATCAGATTCCAGGTCCTTTGATTCTTTAAGGTAAAAGCTTCTAGGATCTTGGGTAATCCTGATTGTGGCTCCTTGGTATTTAAATTGTTTCATCTGGCTGCTTGCAACACCTTTTCCAATGTGTAATAGTTCTGAAATTTAGCCACAATATTCCTTGGAGTTTAAATTTTGGGATCTCAGGAGGTGATAGGTGAATTCTTTCAATGGCTACTTTACCTTCTGATTCTGAGACATCAGGGAAGTTTTCCTTTATTTCTTTTAAGATATCTAAGGTTTTTTTTTTTTTTTTCCTTTTTCAACATGGCTTTCAGAAAGTCCAACAATACTTAAGTTGTATCTTCTAGGTCTCTTTTCCAGATCTGTTGTTTTTCCTAAGAGGTATTTCATATTTTTTCTTTTTCTTTTTCTTTTTTTTTTTTTGTTTAACTGATTCTTGAAGTCTTATTGAGTCATTCAAATCCATTTTTCAGTTCTACTTTTAGTGTATTATTTCTTTAAGTTACTTTTTAAAAGCTTTTGTATTTGGTCAATTTAATTTTGTTCATTGCATTTTTTTTCCATTTCACAAATTCTGTTTTTCAACAAATTGATATCTCTTTCATATCTATTGTTGTAAGGAGTTATATACTTTTTCCATTTCATCAAATCTATTTTGTAGTGAGTTATATGCTTTTCCCATCCCTTCTTGCAAAGATCTCATTTCCTTTACCCATTTTTCTTCTCTTAAGATCCTTTATGAAATCTTCCAAGAAAGTGTCTTCACCCCAGCTCCTTGCCCTGGGTTCCATAATCTACAGTTTGGGCTCTGTAGACATTGGCCTCTGCCCAAATGAAACAAACCTGTTCTGAAGTATCCAAAGTACTTCCAAAGTATTTTCATCTGGAAATGTGCTGTACTCCAATATCTGTGGGTTCTGTAATCTGTAATCTGAGGGTTAATCTACTGTTGGTTTGAGAGGTGGTCAGAGGAAGTCATGTCTGCTCTCTACCATCTTAACTCCATCCCAAGATTATGTCTTAAGAAAATGTAAAGAGGAGGCTAATAGAAGGGAGGACAGAAATGGGAGGGGAATGGGGAAAGAAAGATAGGGGGTGATAAAATACAGAACAAATTGAGAAAGATTGAGGTCAGAAACATAATTCTAGTGAGGAGGGAAAGGGTGAAAAAAGAGAGAAAAGTATAAAAGTATAAAGTAAATAGGATTGAGAAAAATACACTATTCATAATCATAACTATGAATATGAATGGGATGAATCCCTCATAAAATGGAAGCAAATAAAGAGTGGATTAAAAACCAGAATCCTACTTTTATGTTGCTTAAACACATTTGAAATAAAGAATAAGTGTAAAGGGTTGGAGCAGAATATATTATTCTTCGGCTACAGTTAAAAAAAAATAAAAAGGTGGGATAGCAACACTAATCTCAGACAAAGCAAAAGCAAACAAAGAAAATTAAAAGAGACAAGGAAAATATATATCGTTAAGGACAGTATGGACAATGAAATAATATCAATAACACATATATATGTACCAAATGGAATAGTATCTAATTTCTTAGAGGAGAATTTTAAGTTACAGGAAAACTCAGAAAGCAAAACTATACTCTCACACTCTCAACCTCATTCTCACAGAACTAGATAAATCTAACCAAAAAAAAAAAGCAGTTAAGGTGGTGAATAGAAGTTTTATATGACATGGTTCTGGAGAAAAGTGATTAGAGATAGAAATCAATACACTTTTTCAGCAGGAATGACATCCACACTAAAATTGACCATATATTAAGGCATAAAAACCTCACAATCCAAATGCACAAAGGCAGAAATACTAAATGAATTATTTGGAGATCATGATGTAAAAGAAACTATGTAATAAAGGGCCATGGAAAGACTGCATTATAAAGAATAAATCATCAAAGCCACTTGGTGCAAGAATATGGAATTCTGCTGAGGGGGAGTACCAAGTCCATCTCGACCTTTGATGCATGATGCATTTTCTGCCATGTTGCAGTAACACCCTTGTTGAACAAGGAACATTGATTTCTAATCACAGGTGTAAGCCAAGGGTCACAAACCAGTGGCTATGTGAACAGGAATGCCTGAACAGGGTTTTCTCACCTGTGAGCAAGCTGCTGAATTACTGGATTGCCTCTACTCCCATTGGTAGTTACCATGCATATATTGCCCACAAGTTGCTTCTCTGAATGGTGATTGGGCATTGCCTACTGTCCACGCGATGATCATGCTTGCAAAAATATGTATCAAGGATGTATGGCATAATAAACTGGAGCTCTTTTCACACCCTATGAGTCTCCTGCCCCATTCATCTCACCTTTTGAGATCAAAGGGCTCATATGCCATGAGCTTTTAAAAGCTGGCAGCAACAATTTAGTACTAGCTAAGAAATGGAGTGGTGGATCAATGGAATAGATTAGCTACACAAGACACAGTAGTCAGTAATATAATAATCTACTAATCTAATGTGTTATCATATTAATAGTATTATTAATATTTATTATGTAATTATGTAATCTGATAATCTAATATAATTTATTGTTTGATAAGCCCCAAGACTGTAGCTCTTAGGATAAGAATTTACTATCTGGCAAAAACTGCTAGGAAAACTTGAAAATAGTATGGAAGAAACTAGGCATAGACTTTCATCCCATACCAAGATAAGGTCAAAATGAGTACATGATTTAGACATAAAGGGTGATATAAGCAAATTAGGAGAGTGAGGATTATCTGTCAGATCTGTGGAGAAGAAAGGAATTTATAAACAAAAAAAGAAATAGAAATGTTATGAAATGTTTAATGTATATTTCTGATTACATCAAATTTAAGTTTTGTACAAACAAAAATAGTGAAGTCAAAATTAAAAGGGAAGCAGAAAGCTGGAAAACAATTTTTACTGGCAGATTTTCTGATAAAGGCCTCATTCCTAAAATATATAGAGAATTGACTCAAATTTATAAGAATGAAAGTCATTCTTCAATTGATAAATGGTGAAAGAATATGAATAAGCGATTTTCAGATGAAATTAAAACCATTTCTAGTTTTATAAAAAATGTTTTAAATCACTATTGATTAGAGAAATGTGAATTAAGACAACTATGAGGTAGTACCTTAATTAAACCTCTTAAATTGGTCAAGATGAGAGGAAAAGATTATATTGGGGGAGGGGGGAAACTGGAACACTAATACATTTTACCAGGAATTGTGAACTGATCGAATCATTTTGCAGAACAATTTGGAACTATGGTCAAAGGGCTATCAAACTGTGCATACCCTTGGATACAGCATTCTCACTACTGGGTCTGAATATCAAAGAGATAATTTAAAAGGAAGAACAACTTTTATGTCTAAAAATGTTTATAGCAGTTCTTTTTGTAGTAGTAAGAAACTGAAAATTGAGTGTATGCCCATCAGTTGGGGAATGGCTGAATAAATTATGGTATATGAAAGTAATGGAATATAATAGTTCTATAAAAAATGAGTCTACTGATTTCAGAAAAGCTTGGAACGACATATATGAACTGATGCTGAGTAAAGTGAGCAGAAACAGGAGAACATTGCTCACAGAAACAAGATTATTATGTGATGATCAACTCTGATCATCTTTGGCTCTTTTGTACAGTGTGGTGGTGCTTCAAGGCAATTTCAATAGGCTTGGTATGGAAAAGTGTCATCCACATCCAGAGAGAGAATATGGAGATTAAATGTAGATCAAAGCAGAGAATCATCACATTTTTTTTCCCCCTCGGGTTTTTTCCCCCCTTTTGGTTTTTTTTTTTCTTGAACAACATGACAAAAATGAAAATATGTTTAAAAGAATTGCACATATTTAACCTATATCAGATTGCTTGCTGTCTTAGGGAAGGGGTGGGTTAAGGAAGGAATAAAATTTAAAACACAAGGTTTTATCAAAATGAATGTTGAAAACTATCTTTAAGTGTACTTGGGAAAACAAAATTATATTGGAAAATAAGATTTCTGGTCTTACTGTACATGAACACATTCAATGAGTGGGACTTTGATTTCTATTTTTCAGTCTTCTGCTCCAGTTTTTCCTTCACTAATGATGACTGATAACTTTACCTTTTAGATTACAATCATCTATAGCTGTCTTATTTGGAGGGATT
Organism: Sminthopsis crassicaudata; assembly: GCF_048593235.1. Classification (NCBI taxonomy): domain Eukaryota; kingdom Metazoa; phylum Chordata; class Mammalia; order Dasyuromorphia; family Dasyuridae; genus Sminthopsis; species Sminthopsis crassicaudata. The sequence continues at coordinate 300,463,737 of NC_133619.1, read as the reverse complement.
ACACTTCTTACTTTCACAGATGTGTAATTATTTCTGTAAACTTGCATCATATTCTCAAAAGACATATGACATCAGAACCCATTTATAAAGCAAACTATGCTTGTGCTGCTTCTCTATCAAATGCTGTCTCCCAATTTATATAACCTGTAGAGCATGTTTTATTCAAAGATTCATATCAGATCTTAGATACACATTCATACTGTTTAATCAAATGGAACATAATCAGTGTAAGTTGTACCGATTTCCTTCTTCACCAATGTCACTTTTGCATCTCAGTAAGGGGATTGTCCCCTTCTGGTTTTGCTGCTCTCCATGTATACACTGTAATAATCTAAAAACCTCTCTCTCTCTCTGGATTGAAATGAGAAATAAGAAAGCTGATTTATTGAAGATACCTACTAAAACCCTAATCAGTATTAATCAATTCATTATTATTTTATGGGGGGCAATAATTGTTACCAATTACTCATTTAGTAATACTTATCTAGTCATCTAATAGTAAAGATTAAAATAATTCATAGTTTGTCTAAGTCATATAGGAATATAGATTCTGAGAAGCCTTTTTGAAAACCATGTTTTTTTATAATATATTAGTTGTTTATCAGGCATGAGACCTACTTGCAAATAACTACAGTATCATGAGAATGCTGACACAAATAACATGTTTTTGCCACATTTCATGCTGGCATGATGGAAAGCCTCTTAGTCCCACCCCCAAAATGTTCTTGGGTATGTTTTATCTCTACTTGGCCAACCCAAAGGATGGCTCATCCATCTCATGCTTTTTATGGAAATGTTTTGCATAACTTCACATGTGCCTTTTCAGTGTGGGGTAAGTTGGGAAGAGGGAGAATCTGGAAAGCAAAGTTTTAAAAACAAATGTAAAAAAGTGATTTATATGAACTGGAGAAAAAATTTTTTTAATCCTCTTTGGCTTCTTTAAAGAGGATCTTTTGGACTTGGGAAGATGCAAAGTCATTTTTGAAACTTTACATGTATGTCTTTGACATTGTCCTCTGAGATTGATCTTTCCTGATGCTATACTAGCTTTTCATGGTATTGGGTCTTTTGTGTTTTAGGCTCACTGAATGTTCTACTGTTCCTAGGGTGGAGGGGGTGATATACCAAGCTTCTGGTGCCAAGGACCAGGAACATGGTCACTGGCCTTTTGAGCCAGAGTCTCCAAGTTGGCAGGCTTACCTTCTCCTCTGGGCTGGAGTAGTCCAGCCTAGTATTTGCTGCTTGAGCTAGAGGTTCCAGAGCTGATAGTTTGCCAAATGATTTGGGGTTAGAGGCCAGCAGATGGCTAGTGAGGCTGCAAGCCTGCTGAGCTAACCACGCCAACGCAAATTTTGCTGCTGATCTGCTTGTTCTCTTGCTCAGAAACACCTTGGGCTGGGCTGGGATTCTCTTCTACCCAAGACCGACCAACCTTTCCTGAAGTTCGTCTAAGTTATCTAGGGCTGGAAAATTGTTAAGAGTTTAATTTCACATTGTTTCTAGAGAAACTGTTAAGATCTAAGAGCTCTACCAACTTCCTGGTTTTACTTTGCCTTTTTGGTTAAAATTGCCATTCATCTCCAGAAAAAGAATTGGATTCTGAATGCACATTGAAGCATAATTTTAAACTTTATTTTTGGTCTATTTCAAAGATTCATCTGGAAAGTTTTGCAAGACCACACATGTTTAGCCTTTATCCAATTGCTTATCTACTCAATGAGGGAGGAGGAGACAGCAAGGGAGAAAATTCAAATTCCACACATGTTTAGCCTTTATCCAATTGCTTATCTACTCAATGAGGGAGGAGGAGACAGCAAGGGAGAAAATTCAAATTCAAACATTTTGATAATGTTTAAAATTATTTTTACATATAATTGGGAAAATATTAACTGGATAATTTAGTCTACTCAATGAGGGAGGAGGAGACAGCAAGGGAGAGAATTCAAATTCAAACATTTTGACAACGTTAAAATTATTTTTACACATAATTGGGAAAATATTAACTGGATAATTTAGTCGCTCCAATATAAAGTGTTACATTTCAAATATACCTGTCTATAAAACATATATTAGTATCTAAAGACGTTTTTTAAAATGACATTCACATTTAGAAAAAATGTGATTTCTCCATTTTAAAGTTTTCAAAAATTTAGAACCTATATCAATACCTATGTGTGTATATGTGTGTGCGTGTGTGTATATATATACATATATATACATATATATATATATACACACATATATATACATTATATACACACATATATATGGAAATCATGTAATTTCTTAATTGAGGAAACTTTATTCAACCCCATCCCAGGACATAAACACCTTCCATTCATTCCTTCACCATAAACGACCAAACCTGATCAGGCTTTGTTACTGGCCCAAAGAGGTGTGTTTTGGGGATGGGGGGGGAAGTTCCTGTAAAAGTGGTGGATTTGGGGGCAACTCTAAAAGATCACAGGAGCACGACCTAAGAGATGCCCGGGATAAGCCTGGCTTCCAAACGGGGCCAGACCCTGCCCTGGGATTGAGGGAGCCTCAAAACTTAGCCTAGTGCCCACGTCGTCCACACCAGCACCCAGGCGGCATTGGCCCCCACTCCCGGGCCTCCACACCGAGAAAAGACCCCAAGGCGCCTGGGCAGGAGGCGGTGCTCGGGAGATGGTCACACTCTTTGGGCAATTAGTCCGAGGTCGAGTGATCGTTAGGCCCTCAGAACATGTCCCGCCCTTTGTCTTGGAGGTCTTGGGAGTCACCTAGCAGCTGAGGCACAAGCAGTGGAAGAGCTGACAGGTGAGTGGTGCGCTCTTAGCGCCCCCGCCCAAAACGGGAGAGGGGAGGGGAAGGGAGAGCGAGGAGGGGGGCCCTTGGCGGGCTCCAAAGCCGGCATTAGAACACCACAACCGCGCCCTTCCCTCCAGCCTGCCATTAGAGCTCCGCTCCAGAGGCAACACCTGCTGCAGGTCTATCCCAATCCCAGAGTGCCCCGGGGTCCCCTCCGTGACATCATAGGGCTCCTGTAGCCACACCGCCTTTTTCCTGGGGCTTTCCCCGGCCCAGGTTGTGCGCTTCAGTGAGAGGCACTCCGGCACTATCTTTTCTCTCTGGGTCCACGTTTAGCGCTGAGCTTGGTTCACAGTGGAGCTTCATAAAACCTTCCTGACTGCTTATGATTCACTGAATAATTTAAGTGAGAAAACACACATGCTTCAAAATGCATGACAAAATCATGACCAAAATTTCCTCTCCTAACTTTATTTCTTGGGGTTTCCCCCCTATTTCCTGGAAGAAAAAAACCATGACAAAATACTGCAACCTGGGGACACTATGTCTTCAGAGACATTTTTTCTGGATTCATCGATGGCTCTGAGGAAAAATAAGGAAGAATGCAATTATGTTCTCCAAAGATGCAACCCTACTTAAAAGTAAACACATTACAGAGCAATTTACAAATTAGCGGTCACAGGTTTGAGTTTCTCAGACAACATGTCCGTGGAGGGGCCGAAACAGGATTGTCCATTAAGAATAATGTAGATCACCTGGGGTGTATCTTGATGTGAACAGAGTGTGTTATTTGAGGCTACTAGTCTCCTGCTGCTCCCATTTGGCTATGGAATTTGTCTACAAAGCACCAACTCCAAGCACCTCTGAGAACATATCTCATATAAGCATCTCTGAGAACATATCCGCTCACTAATCAGATGAAGATTTATATGGATCCCAGAAGTAGGAACGACTTTTCCCATCAGTGGGATGATGAAGTGGCTCGGAAGCCAAGACTACCAACAAATTCCCCTAAGGATGTCAACAAAGCTTAAATGAAGATGAAAATACCTTTCTGAATCCCCTGAAATTGACTTTTCATGATGTACCTTTTTCTGTTTTCTAGCTGTCCGTGAGAAACATCTGAAATTCATGGTGAGGAAAAGATTTATTGTCATTCATACACATTCTCTGTAATAATCATAATCAAACTACATTTGAACATTCACATCTCAGTCTTACATAAGGAAAATAAGACTAGGAAGGCTCTATGTGAACAGTTTGAGAGTATGAGAATATATGCATATATTTGTATGTCTCAATCTATTATGTACGTAGGTTTATATATTTGTGAATATATGCATTGCAAGATTCCATGTGTATAGAAATGTCTATTTTGTTTTGATGAATGTGGCATATGTTCATATATGTATGATTTAATGGGAATGTGAGTGAATGTGTGTAAATCTGTATGTTAAGAAGTATGTGTATAAAATGAAGCATGTGCAATATATGTGTTAATACAAGGGCGTATACCCCTAATATTATATTATATTATATGGCTGTATTTCTATATTGTGTATGTGTATAGATGTATATGTACATGTATATGTGTGACTAAGTAGCAAATATTTCTTTTCCATTAATAGATTTATCTTCCTCTCAAAAGGAAATTCTTAAATATTTGCCCACTTTTTTCTATAGGCTCATTGTTTGTCTAGTGATCACTTTTTTCTACATGTAACATCAAGGGCTTCCTGGACCTTGCTCTATAATTTAGAAAGCTTGTGAGATCATACCTATAGAATGGGAAAGGACCTTGGAAATCATCTACCTTAGCTCTCTCTTTATATCTGATGAGGAAAGTGAGCTCTGCATATGTTAAATGACCTGACTAGCATTAGATGTATAGTGAGAAGTGGCAGAGCTAGGACTTGGATCCAGAGCAGTCCTTATAATTCCCACCCAGTATTCTTTCTTCTGCATCATGGGTCACTTGAGTGCAACATGAACCAATAAGACTTAGGGAGGACTTGAACAGCAAATAGTGTAGGGTTTCTAGAGATTTGGTCTTATTTCAGTTGTATCTGAGTCTTTGTGAACCATTTTAGGATTTTCTTGACAAACACTGAAATGGTTGGCCATTTCCCTCACCAGTTCCAGATGAGGAAACAGAGGCAAATAGGATGAAGTGATTGGTCCAGAGTCTGCCAATAAGCATCTGAGGCCATGTTTGAACTCAGGTCTCCCTGACTTCAGCCCTGACTCTCCATGCACTATGGCCCCCAGCAGTTGTCCAGCTACCCTCGAGTCAAAATGAAGTCAGGAGAAATTGATTTTCATCAGTACAATTTTGTTCTTGGGACACAAAATCTCACCGAAAGAATGAAAGCAGCCTCCTCTTTTTACTGCTTTTCCCTTGTATTGTGTTCTTTGCTGTGTCATCACTTATTCTCTCTAGGAGCAAGAATAATTCAGGGATTCAGACACTAAAACTATGCAAATAATGTTGGCAAGAGAGAGCTACTGGCTGGAGTGAGCTTTCTTTTACAGCATAGAGAAACTGAAATCCACAACCTACAACCTTGTTCCCAGTACTAAACATCTACATCCATTATATTGTCCTCTCCCTCTACAGTGGCAGCTGAATACCAAAAAAGCTGGACTTGACCAATCCAAATACTAACTGGAAAACAAAAATTCTAGTACCTGAATCTCAACATAATGATGTCATCTGAATAATGCTCAGCAAAACCAGCCTAAGAAATGCCTACTAGAAAGTGCATCACTTATGTTCAAACTCTTCCCTATTATGCTAATTAATCCCTTGGAAAGGGATCCCCCTGAGGGGATCCACGTTATCCTATGTGACTGTAGGGAAGTGTGGCCACTCCAACAGAATCCAAGTTTCACTAAATATTTTCTGTGAAGATTGTTGCCTAGCTAATACCTGATTAGAAGGCTGGTCCATTTTATAATACCAATTATTATGTAGCTCAAATGACATTCCCCTAAAACCCTCCAAGTCCAAGGATTCTCTCAGAGATCCAGGCCTGGTGTATAGAGCACTGCTGTTGGAAATAGGAAGATTTAAGTTCAAATACACCCTCAGACACTTAACTAGTCACATAACCACTTGGGTTCTCTTTCCACATCTGTAAAATTAAAACAGAATCAATAAGACTTAAGTAAAGCTCTTAGGGAAATTTAAAACATTACGTGAAGGTTAGTGATTATTGTTGTTAAAGGTTTATACAAACCACAAGGTGATTGTCAACAGTTATGACTAATAAATCAATTACAGGTAATTCCCATAGTAAAAAGGAACTGAAAATCACTACTGTCTATGTCATTGTTGTATAACTAGGCTTTTTCTTCTCCTGTTGAATTAAAATCAGTTGAGCAAATGTGAATGATAAATCAACTCTGCTAGAGGGCTAAGGAAGGAAAGATGAATAAAGATATAACTTTTACTCTCTCAAGCAACTGATATTTTACTGGGATAATAATGCTAGGAATAAGATTTTCCCTGAGTAATCTACAAGTTTGCTTGATGCATGAACAGAAGCACCCAAAATACCTTAGATACCGAGAGAAAAATAAATATGGAAGCCTTACTCTAGGTGATTCGAGCCTCTCATTAATTGCTAAATCCCTAATTTTGGGAGTGCAAAGCTATAAAAATAATGTACCAGCAATTTTTGTGTTAACTACAGAGAAAGACTCTTGTGGTAAAGGACTGGTATACCTTTTGGAGGTTTCAAGGCATGAATTTTCCCTGTTAAGTAGCCCTAGATTGTAGAGGAACTATGATTAGATATATTGTGAAAATATTTTTGGAAATACCCTGTTTCCCAGAGTGAGGCCCAACAAAGAAGCCATGTCCCAATCTTGGCCTAATAATAATCTTTTGCAGTAAGGATTACATCACCCTGGACAAAGTGTATTGCTTGGACTGATCAGCACCAAGTATTCACTTAATGATTTAGCTTTCCTTATTTTCCAGGGCTGTCTATCACATATTCACAATCCCTATTCCTTATCACTAATAAGTACTGCACATTTCAGTTCCTCTCACAGAATTCTGGTTCTGTCAAACTATGGGACACATGACAGAAAGTCTATTGTCCCAAGAAATGCTAATCATAAAAACTCTCTGAAGATCTTGTATAGAGCGGTCCCAGCATCAACAGCTTCAAGCCTTCCTCTTAGGAGGAGTCTTCCGCTTGCAGCTGTTGTTTTCCTCACTCTGAAACAAATTAAACTTAAATTGGTGTCCTGATTCTCCTTATCTCTAGCCTGTTTTGTGCAATTCTAGCTATCACAGATTAGAGGATGGTTCCAGGCCTGGGGACAGCATTGTTGTTCTAGAAGACTGAAAGAATGTTATTTTGAAAATGTTCTCTAGATTAGGCTACTCTTGGTGAGCATCTATTGCACTTAAATCAGTTTGAAGCTCAAACATGAAACCAGAAAGAACAAAATGAAAGTGAAACTCACCACTTTCACTAACCCAGGGGTCTTCTGTAATTTCTGGGGTTGGGAACAGTTTGATCTTCCTACAGTAGCAAGTAAAAATACATTCAAAATGAAATCCTGCTTTTAAATTGACAAACAAGCAAATGGGCAATTTCAGAAAAGAATTTGCCATAATCTTTCTTTCTATCAGGAATAGGAATTTATAGTGGCTGGTGCAAGCTTTATATCTGTAAAAATACTGAACATATGTCTAACCTATCATGGGAATTGCTCTTTTCATTGGAGATATCAATCTTTTCTCAGTATTGACTAATATCAACTTAAAAAAAAATTCAAAAACATTGCTAATGAAAAGCCTAAATAGTACTACCTTAACATGAAGGAAGGAAGAGAATTAAAAGAATTGTTTCTGATATCAGGCATCCTCCTGTCATAGCATGGAAAGACCTTTGTTTTGATAAACATTGGTGAATGGTGGTATTCTTTTAGGACTGGAGAGGTCGTCACAAAGGAAGCAACCTCTAACTCTCTGAATTATTGTCCTACTGAGAAACAAACCCAAATGAATGAAGTTACTCACCAAAAGTTACTCAGGGAATAACGACCTCACTTTCAACCAGGAAGAGAAAAATTCATGGTTTTCTGTCTCTTTTTTTTACCTATATACATATTGCTTGAATGCCCAGGTGTTCAATCACTTTCTCTCTCTTTTTTGTATGAATCCGACATTATGACATTATTATTTTGAGAAAATGTTCCAGTTGTTATGATAGAGGGAGTTCCTCATCTGGGATTTTTTTTTCTCTCCGCAGTCACACTTTCTATCATAGGCAACTGTCTCAGTCCCGTCCTTAACCCTTTTTCCCAGCCTGCCAAGCTTTTCTTTACCTTTTTTTTTTTTTTTTAGGTTTTTATTTGGGTGTAACCTATACAAAAATTCATAATTGTTGTCTTGACTATGAGAAAGGTAAGAAATCACAATCCCATATGCCTGACACCTTACTATGATACATTCTCTCCTAAGAATTTCATAGAATTTTCTTAAGCTGCCCATTAAGGAATGACTACAGGAAAGGAGAATGCTTAGTGGAACAAAATTCTCGTTATAGTAATTCTGAGTTGTCATTTATTCCTTTTTCAACTCTTAATTTAAAAAAGGTTCTTTCTATAGTAGTACTCATTGATTCCTTAGAATTGATTCTGTACACTTTTGTGTTTTGTTCACCATGATTTTACTTCCTAAACTGTAGTGAATTTAGAGAACATCTAGCTTGACTGATCTATTCAATAATAGGAGAGTGAACACACTCTTTCAAATTTTACATTTCAATCCCCATTTATAATTATGGGAGTGACTAAGTTTTGATCAATGCAGCTTAGAAAAGAGGAGAAGACATACAAAGAGAAAAATAGGGTAGGGAGAGAGGAAAACACAGGATAGCATAGAAAAATTTTAAAATTATATTACTATGGAAGAATGATGAGATTTTGGATCCCAAAATTTATAGTTAGAAGAAACAAAGATCTACAACTCTTACTGCCTTATTTGTTAATGTGGAAATTAAACACTAGAAAATTTAAATCAAACAAATGATCAAACATCTACTAATAATTAGCATTTTCCATTGCCAAGACTCTAAGATGGACTCTCATGTATTACTAGGAGAGCAGAGATTGAATTACCACAAATATTTAAATCAGGAGCAGAAAAACCTATTGAGGTTTTCATGATTTCATGATATGGATTTTAGAAGTAATGTCACAATGGTCCAAAAAACAAAATAAACCTATTTGGAGGGATGACATTCTTCTTTTATAGAATTCTTTGCTTTGTAAAAGAATGCCTTTTCCTTAAGTTTCTACTATTTCATAAGCACAGGATCCACATAGATTGCACATAGGTTCATCAGCTTTACCAAGCAAGGAAAAAATTAAAGCCTTATAACATTACAGAGAGGGTATTTTTTGACCAAACAACATGAGCTAAAATGAATTCTGATTCAGGTACATAAATAAACTGCACAATGTTGCAGATAGAAAAGATCCAACTTGAGAAGTTTACTTTTTTTTTAAAGGCATTAAAAATTTCTGAATATGTACATATAAACAGTATATTTTGGTAGCATTTTATAATTGCTTGTGGCAACTTGTGAGTCTATTGATTGAAAAATATGAATATTTGTCAATAGATGGAATTTCATAAGACACTCTTTTTCATAAAGAAAATGGTAGTGTTTTATATATCTTTCAGGTAGAACTTTGTCCTTTCCGGTTTGTTCTTGAATTGTATAATGGTTCAAGAGCAGAATGAAACTTGAACCTTTTCATAAGCCTTTATCAGGTTACAGTGGACGCTGAGACTGTCTTTGTAGTCACTGATATAGCTTTCATACATTTTCATAAAAAGGATCGTTGAAACAAGTAGACTAGGAAAAAGTTAATTTCCATGGAATGTCTCAAAGCAGCAGACATTAAAACTGTCAATTCACAAACAGATGCTGAAGCCTTCTAACAAAAGGCATAGTGTGGATGCTACATTCTCCTACCATTTTTGTAATAGTGTGCATTAATTTTTTATTGCTCATTACTCAGACTTTCTTGTATAAATTAAATTTGAAAGGTTTTTTTCCATTGAAATTTTGTACATGTTCTAAAATGAACAGATTCAAATTCTCTTGGTTCTCACTACAAATATAATGCTAATAAAATTATAGGCAAAAATGGAAAATCACCTTGCATATTGATTGGCTGGTTCTCTATATGTTGGTGGATTGGAATGTCCTTCTGCATGCAAAGCAGGTTCTGCAATCCATATGTCACTTTTATCTTTAAATACAGTGGATACACACACAAAGCATTGACAGGGATAATAAATGTCAGACAATTATGAAAGATCACAGATTTCTAATAATATGAGAGGCAGGGAGGGGTGTCAGTAAGCAAAGGTTAAAGAGGACTCTATCTTTGTCCCAAAGCAGTCATTATTCTACATATTTTCTGGGTGATACAGAAAAGTCTACTTAGTAACTGAATAGGAACATTCAATATAACTTTGTACACTAAGTGAGTATGAAAAGAAAAAGTTGAAAAAGGGAGCTTTCCTACTGGTAGATTTAGAAATTGGGGATTTGTTGGCTTAATGGAGTTATGTTTAAAAAAATATGTGGCAACAACTCTTAGGGATGTTAGAGGAAATGCGGCCACTTAAAAGTTCCTAGGCATGTTGAATGTTCCTATGTCAGATACTAAGAAGGAGTATGTGCCATTCATTTACAAGGGAACTCCTTGAAGAATACCTTTCTAAAAATTTTGCTAGATTAGGCTTCTATTGATAAAAATCTATTTTATGATCTTAGGGGTCAATATCAACATTGCTCAAATAATTACATATGGGGTGAAATCAGCAAGTATAAAAAGAATAAAAGAAAAACTCACCACCAAAGTAAGAAGAGAATTTTTCTTTCCTTTCTACATAACTCCACATAGATTCATCCCTTGAACAAAAATAAAAATTTTAAATATAACTCCTTTTTTTCAAATGTCAAATATGTGAATATGAAGTTTGCCAAAAGGATTTCCCAATCCAGAAGATGAATCCAGTTGATTGAGGCATACTCTGTTCATTTGACTTCTAAAAATATTTTAACATCCTGAGTCCATGTATCATTTTGTTCAACCTCCTTTCTTAGTTGTTCCTTTTTCTTTGAAATATTTAGCTTGTAGATTTTGAGGACACTGGTTTTTTTTTAATCCTAAAGAAGTTTAAGATTGTAGAAAAAGACCATGAAAGTACTATTTTCCTTTTTGAAAAATAGAATAACCAATTGAAAAAGGCTTTTTCTCCATCATCAAGTCCCATTCTCGTAGAATGACAGAAGCTGTAGATTTTAGTGAGACATAAAAAACAAAACAAAACAACAACAACAAAAAAACCCAGTATGTTTCAGATAGAAGGGAGGTCAAAAAGAAAGTGGCCATTCACTCTGACACTCTTATTGCACTCATAGAGAAACTGATTCCCTCAAAAGTTAAAGTGATTCAGACCAAGTTACCCAAGATTCTCAAGAAAGGTTCAATCAAAAAAGTTGGGGTGTGGTTTCTATATTCATTGGCTGTTTGAACATAATATATCACAATAGCTTTCTGAGTTCTTGGCATCTGGTACTAATAAACTGGGGAGAAAATCTAAACTTGACTGGTAAAGGGAGTTTCCTCCTCTTGAGGGGAAGAAATTAGTGCAATCCCATTTTCCATCACTGTCTAATTCCTACCGTTGTTGCCTTTCTATGCCACCTAAGCTCTTCCTTTTTGAGGAATCTGCTTAATTGGAACCTACATTTTATGGCCATCAACCATCCCTGGAACACAGGACTCAACATCATTAATTGTACCTATTAAAAGAATTCTCATTATGAGAAACTTACCTCAAGTTTCAAATAGATCCTAAGCATATGTTGAGAGATACAACAATGTAGAACAATTCTCTATCATTTAAAGAGTGCCTTCTGCTCAAAAAAGTCTTCAGTGAGTTAAGCAAGGAATCAATCCATGCCATTCAAGGAATCCATGGTAGATCCATGAAGTCCTTAATCTAAGTGAAGTAACTGAAGAACTAAAGGCACTACAAGAGAAACAAGTAAGAAATGGTTCCTTTACCCAAAGTAAATCAGACCATTATCAATTAAATCTCAAATGAATAGAAAAATGAAAGTGTCAGTCTAGCTTAGAGTTTTCACATAAATTTTCCTTCCCTAGTATCTGTTTTACAACTGAATTCAAACCTATAGAAGTATTTGCTTTTTTTGAAGGAATTCAGAAGTGTTTCTTGAACTTTGACATACAGTAAATAAAATTTTAGTATTTTTATTAAGTATGGTAATTGGTGGCTCCTTATAAAAATATGAATATTTCAACACTTTGCATTTCTTAACTGTCTCTTTCCTTAAAAACATATGGTTAGGGGCAGCTAGGTGGCGCAGTGGTTAAAGCACCAGCCCTGAGATTAGGAGAGCCTGAGTTCAAATCTGATCTCACTTAACACTTCCTAGCTGTGTGACCCAAGGCAAAAAAACAAAACAAAAACAAAAACAATGAAAAACCATATGGTTATAGTGGTGTTTTGTAGTAAAACTTTGTAGATTAAGTTGTGTATTCTCTGGCTAATTCTTGAATTGCATCCTATATCAAAAGTAGAATTAATCCCTAATTGTCTCATAAACTTTTTACTTAGTAACAATATTAAATAGTAGACTTACTCCATGGTTTTTGTACATTCTCATAAATGTAAACAGACTACAAAAACAATTTCACACTGAGCAATCTGAAGAGTTTCTGAAGAGTGACAGAAATGTCGATGCATCAATAAATGCTAAGTGTAGCAAAACTTTTTAATAAAAGTAATGTGGAGATGATTCATTCCTCTGCCATCTTTGCAGCAACAATTTTAAATTCTTTTTACACCCTATGTGTTTGACCTTTTCAATTTTTGCTGGAGATTATTTTTCATCAGAACTCTCTGTGCATTTTCTAAAAGATCTATTGAAAGTTTCTTGATGCTTCCCACAAAGCTAATTCTAATTAAATAATAGGCAAAAGTGGAAGCTCACCATCCATAATATGTTGGTCTTTCCTCATCAAAATAAGTTGGTAGGTGGTACTCTTCTATGTATGTCACTGGAGCTGTGAACCATATTCCTCCTTCATCTATAAATACAGAAAATTTAAATGGGTATACACAAAGTATTCAAATGATAATAAAAAAGTATCAGAAAAATCTCATATCCTAGGTTTCTATGATGAACCAGCTGAGAAATTTTACAGTGTAAATTTCTTACACTGATGCAGAAATAGATTTCTATAAGTCTTCTCTATCCATTAGAAAGAAAGTTTTACCCTCTGTAAATCATGTAACATGTAAATCATGTAAATCAGTTACATGAAAATCTCCAAAGGAAAAAATGGATTAAAATCAAACACTCTTTTATTCTCTTTTTGTAAATCAATTATTTCCACCACAGTAAACAAAAAGAAAATAGCCACACTAACACCAGTGGTGCTAAGCAACAAAGTTGCTTTTGCTGTTACATAGCTAGCATTCTAATTGATTAATGGTATTAAAAAAAATTTGTCACAAAAATCTTCTCAATATCTTTTGCAGCTGATCAAAAAAAGTTCAGTGTATCACTGGACAATAAGTCTCTATGAAAAAGGAAGAATAAAAATGGGAGCTCTGCTTGTGATAGTTTTGGCCTTTGGGAAATTGTTGATTGAATAGGAGTGTGTAGGAAAAAACAAACTGTGTAGTAGCACAACCCTTGTGAAAACTGGAAGAAACATTTTACTTGTAATGAGGAGCAAAGGTGCTCACTGTATGTTCAGATAAATGAATTTTTCCTCTTAAATATCACCAAGTAAGAAACTCAGAATGGGTAGGAATTATTAGTTTAAAAAGAGATCCTCAAAACATGTCATATTGAAAAGTTTGCTTTATAACCTGTTATGGATTAGAATCTATTTGACTAACAGGGTTAAATCTCTACATTCTTCCACATATATAAGATCTGAAAATATCAAAATACAGTAAAACAAACAAAAACAACTTACCACCACTATCACTAGAAGAATCTTCTTTATTTTCTGCAATCTTGCACATGTTGACCACCCTTGAACAAGTAGTAAGAGTTTTTGAATATAAATTCTCGTAACATATCAAAATATGTGAATACACAATTTTGATTTTTAAAAAAAAACAGCTCTGCCACCAAAATTTCCACATTGGTAAGGATCTTGGAAGGTGGATTTATAAGATTGAGAAAAACTCATTTTAACTCTTTTTCAGAACCAATCAATAACTAAATTTTTTCTTTTTCTATTTTGGTTATATGAGAGGGCAAAATAGTTTCTGGTTTTCACTAAAACTAATCGAGTTTTATAGAAATTCAAAGAAATTAACAATAGAATATCTATCTATCTAACAAAAAAAGATAGCTCACAGAGAATTTGTTGTTCAGATGAACAAATGTGAAATACAATAAAAGTCTTTGCTATTAATAGCAAGTATAATTGTGTTATGTGATGGAATGTGGTGGATTTTTAAAAAATAAATTGAATTATAAATGTTTTAGAATTGTAAAATAATATCAGAAAAAGAACATCTGATCTGCTTTATTATAATTAATGAGAAAACTGAAGTGCCAATAAATTATGTAACTAGTTCATAATCAAACAGAGCATTAGAGCCCATCAGTAATTCAGCGAGAAGAGGAAACTTTCTACAATTCTGGTTCAAATGATTACACCACAGAGAGTAAATGATGATAGTAAAGACTTTGTAAATGTTTTATTGTTTGAAGAAATGTGCATTATTTCAAACTTTCAAAAAAACAGAAGAGCTGAGATATTATATATTATGTTCCCCCCCTTTGCAACAATATCTACTCCTTAATTTGTACACATTCTTAAGTTACTTTTAGTGAATAAATAGACAAAGTATGAGCTTACCGCGCCTGATGGCCATTTATATTATCCGGCATTATCATGTCACTTTTTTGTAGATTCATATCGATTTGTACATTTGTGATATTAATTTCAGGTCCACCTACAATAATAAAAAGAGTTAAAGATAAAAGCATCTAAATAAATTAGAGCACTAAGAAATGTTAGGCTATTCCCTAAAACAGTAGTTGTTGAGTGATGACTTAGTACAAGAGAACCCTATGCCAGAAGTGCTGTACTCTCATGCAAGGATATCTTTTTTACCAAAAGAGAAATAATAACAGCAGAAAGTATCTTTTTTTTTTTTTTAGCAATTATGGTATAAATTCAAAGGGAGACAGAGCCAAGAAGGCAAAGTAGAATAAGAATAACCAGCCAAAGTCTCCCAAAATTTCCCTCCAGAAAATTTTAAAATGGTACCTTGATTCAAATTCTGGAGTAAGAGACTATGAAACTTTGGGATGAAACACTTTTCTAGCAAGACTATGAAACTTTAGAATGAAACACTTTTCTAGCAGAAGACATCTAAGAGGCAGGAGAAGTCTGTGATACTGAATTGAGACATGGACCAACATATACCCATTGGAAGTGGATCTTGGAGGTGGTAGCACAGCTGCTCTGCAGTTTTAGGAGCTCTTAATCCAGAAATTGTAATGGACTCTTATCGACTGATCAGAAAGGAATTAAAGTGGACCCCGTATCCTGAATGCAGGATCCTGATACATTAATCATACACAGTTCTTGGTACCAGTACTAGAGAGAAGCATGAGCACTTGCAAGGGTGCTAGTGACAATTTGTAATTTGAGAGGAGCTCTAGAACTTGGGAATACCAGGGGAATAGGGCATTTCCCATGCAAAGAAAAGAGTACAGGCCAGGAGGACTGATATTTTTCCTTGCATCAAAACCACAATGAAGTACTGAAAAATGTCAAAAAAAAAAAAAAAAAGTTTCAAAGCTAGCTTTGAAAACAACTGTGAAAATGCTTGGAGCTTGAGAAAGTGCTTCCACCACATCCTGGAAACATAATCCAACTTTAATATAAAGTTAAAAGTCAAGAAACATGCTGGAAAATTAGCAAATCACAAAAAAAGAAGAAGTTGCTAAGTCATTATGGTGTTAAATTTAGAAGAAAATAACATGAAAAGGAGGCACAAGCAAAGCCTCAAAGAAAACAAGAGAAGAGCCCATAAGAATTCTTGGCAGAAGCTCAAGAAAGATCAGACTGAAAGAGGCAATATTGGGGGAAAAAAGTATTGAGTGGTGCAAAAAATAAAATGAAAAACAAATTTAACAGCTTGTTATATGGGGCAAAAAAATTACTGAAGAAAATAACATCTTAAAATTGACTAAATGGTGGAAAAGGCACAAAAATTTATTACAGAAAAGAATTTCTCAAAAATAAAAATTGGCCAAATGGGAAAAGAGGCACAAAATAGCACCAAAATGTTTAATTCTTTTTTTTATTAAATTAATTTTTATTTACCAGATATATGTGTGGTAATTTTACAGCATTGCCAATTGCCAAACTTTTTGTTCCAATTTTTCCCCTCTTCCCCCCCCCAAGATGGCAGGTTGACCAATACATGTTCAATATGTTAAAGTATAAATTAAATACAATATATGTATACATGTCCAAACAGTTGTTTTGCTGAACAAAAAGAATCAGACTTTGAAATAGTATACAATTAGCCTGTGAAGGAAATCAAAAATGCAGGTGGACAAAAATAGAGGGATTGGAAATTCTATGTAGTGATTCATAGTCATCTCCCAAAGTTTTTTCACTGGGTGTAGCTGGTTCAGTTTATTACTGCTCTATTGGAATTGATTTGGTTCATTCTCATTGTTGAAGAGAGCCATGTCCTTCAGAATTGATCATCATATAGTATTGTTGTTGAAGTATATAATGATCTCTTGATCTTGCTCATTTCACTCAGCATCAGTTCATGTAAGTCTCTCCAGGCCTTTCTGAAATCATCCTGTTGGTCATTTCTTACAGAACAATAATATTCCATAATATTCATATACCACAATTTATTCAGCCATTCTCCAACTGACAGGCATCCACTCAGTTTCCAGTTTCTGGCCACTACAAAGAGGGCTGCCACAAACATTCTTGCACATATTCTTTCCCTTCTTTAAGATCTCTTTGGGATATAAGCCCAGTAGTAATACTGCTGGATCAAAGGGTATGCATGGTTTGATAACTTTTTGAGCACAGTTCCAAATTGCTCTCCAGAATGGCTGGATGTATTCACAATTCCACCAACAATGCATCAGTGTCCCTGTTTTCCCACATCCTCTCCAACATTCTGCATTATCTTTCCCTGTCATTCTAGCCAATCTGACAGGTGTGTAGTGGTATCTCAGAGTTGTCTTAATTTCCATTTCTCTGATTAATAATGACTTGGAGCATCTTTTCTTATGGCTAGAAATAGTTTCAATTTCTTCATCTGAGAATTGTCTGTTCATATCCTTTGACCATTTATCAGTTGGAGAATGGCTTGATTTCTTATAAATTAGAGTCAATTCTCTATATATTTTGGAAATGAAGCCTTTATTGGAACCTTTGACTGTAAAAATGTTTTTTCAGTTTATTGTTTCCCTTCTACTCTGCATTAGTTTTGTTTCTACAAAAATTTTTCAATTTGATATAATCAAAGTTTTCTATTTTGTGATCAATAATGATCTTTAGGTTCTTTCTTCTTTGGACATAAATTCATTCCTCTTCCACAGGTCTGAGAGGTAAACTATCCTATGTTCCTCTAATTTATTTATAATCTCATTCTTTATGCCTAGGTCATGAACCCATCTTGACCTGATTTTGGTGTACGGTGTTAAGTGTGGGTCAATGCCTAGTTTCTGCCATATTAATTTCCAATTTTCCCAGCAATTTGTGTCAGACATTGAGTTCTTATCCCAAAAGCTGGGGTCCTTGGGTTTGTCAAACACTAGATTATTAAAGTTATTGATTATTTTAATTTTAATTATTTTAAAAGTAGAATTGGGTTAAGTGGAAGCCAGTGATTCCATGAGAAATCAAGGAGCCATAAAAAAAATCAAGTATGAAAAATAGATAATGTCAAATAATTCACATTAATAAAAGACTAACCTGGAAAATAGAAGAAGAAAATATCAGTTATGTATTCTTGCAGGCAGATATAGTTGGTGGAGGGGATAGAGCATGGAATCCTAGACTCAGGATGACGAATTCAAATCAATCCTCAAACACTAGTAGTTGTATGACCCTGAAGAAATCAATCCCAATTGCCTCCTTATTAGACTAACTAAAAGCCATGATTAAAAGAAATAGCCATCATATTTCAAAAAAAAAAAATTTAAGAAAAGCTCTTCTGGTATTATTAGATCTAGAAAACAAAATCAAAATTATAAAAAACCCACAAATCAACTCCTTAAAAAGATCTCATAATGAAAAGTCCTAGGAACATTATCACCAAATTTCAGAGCTGACAGTTGAAGAGAAAATAATATGAGTAGCTAGAAAGAAAAAAAAATCAAATATCATAGAGCCAAGTCAAGATCTCAAAAGATTTTCATGTCAAAGTAGTAATAGGCTTAGAATATGAATACAAAAAAGCTTGAATTATAATCAAAATAATCTACCTAGCAAAACAAGAGTAATCTATTGAAGGAAAATGGATATTTAATGAAATAAATTTGACTCTCAAAATCTTTTTTTTTTTTTTTTTTTTTGCTTAGGCAGTTGGGGTTAAGTGACTTGCCTAGGTCACACAGCTAGGAAGTATCAAGTTTCTGAGGTCACATTTGAACTCAGGTCCTCCCAACTTCAGGGTTGGTGCTCTATCCACTCTGCCACCTAGCTGCTCCTCAAAAGCATTTTTGATGAAAAATATACAATCTGACATTTAAATAGAAGACTGAAGAGAAGCATGAAAAGGTAAATGTGAAAAAAAAAATGGCTAAGGGGTAGAAATTAAGAGGATGCCCATCAATTGGAGAATGGCTAAATAAATTATGGTGTATCATTCTGAAGGAATACTATTGCGTTATAATAATGAACAGAATTAATTTCAGAAAAACCTGGGAAAACTTAAGTGAGCAGAACACCAGGAGAACATTATAAACAGGAACTGTGAAAGACTTGTCTACACTAATCAAGAAAATGATCCAAGAACATTGATGAACTGAGGACACAATACTTTTTCACTTTTTTCATTTTCTATTGCAGCATTCTTTACGTTGAAATGTTTTGCATGATTTCACATATATAATTATTATCATTATGCTAAGCTTTCTCAGTGGGTGGAGGACTAAAGAAAAAAGACTTCTGAACTCAAATTAAAAAAAAATTAAAACAAACATTAAAAAGTCAGCTGGAGTTCTATTGTCAAATATAAAAGGGTTGAAATCTAAAAGCATAAAGGAATATAGAGAAAAAGCATCTTTTTTAAAATTTAAAGTAAATAATATTTTGTAAAAAAAAGGAAGTTAACTAAAGTTTTTTTTCAATTACAAAAGGGTTGCTACATATCAGTCATAGTACAGATTCCAATATGAATTGGGAAACAGACTTGGCCTGAAGAGATTCTTATTTTCCTGGTATACTGTTATAATTCATAGAATTTCATGGTTAATATATCAAGCTTTTTCAATCAATAGTGAATTGGAACAAATATTTAAGAGTATTTTTAACAGTTATTCCCTGTAGAAACAGAAGCCTGAAAAAAAGAACTACAAATAAGTGGTACTTTTAGCCATTGTTTAGATGAACAATTGTCCAGCAATGGGTATCACTTTCGCCATGAGAATGGATTCTTATGATATAGGAGTAAATTAGACTTTAGATGTTTCAAGGAATAGATATCTCTTGATAATTGTTCATAAGTTGGAAACTCATTATGATTAGGAATGATTCATTTAGACATGGGGAGTTTTGACAATTTCTAACAGTCTCTTAACTTCAAAACTTCCTCTAGGTTTCATGACTATTTGTAAATGTTTTATTGAATTTTAATTAAGTCCTAAAATTGATTGATATTACAAAGCCTAAAATTATGAAAAAAATTTAAACTCACTTGAGGCATTATTGTGGATGATCTCACTGTTTTCCATAGTTACCTGCATATTACCATCATTGGAATCACTAGAATATAAAGGTAATACATCTTAATATAATTGCAATTTTAAAAATTATAAATAGGCCATATTCTTATGAATAAAGAGATTTATTTTTATAATTGTTTTTTCACCTCAAGAAGGGTCTTTTCAAAGGAATCCACTGAATTTTAGAGGAATCAGTTGATATCCCTCCAAAACTTATTTGAAAAATCTGATTCTATATTAATTTCCAGGTGTTATCTTATTAGTGAAAAGTTAAATCAATGTGTGAATATGGATCAGGATGTTTAGAAATCTAAAGAATTAAGCAAGGGAGGAAAAAAACATGGAAGTATGACTTATTATAAGATGAATCATGAGAAACAATGTAAAGGGCTACTTTGTCAGATCTCACAAGGTCATGAGTGTGGTTTTAGAAGCCTCAGAGTTGGATTTTGAGACAGAGAATGATAATAATAGGCTAGAAGATGAAGGGAGGACAAAATATATGACTACTAAGCAAGTCTGACACCACACACCACCATTAGACTTTTGAAAAAACTCAACCCCCTAAAAATTTAAGTGATTCATGCAGATTCTTCTAGAGAGTAGAAAGGAATTACATGAGTTCTTTTACAATGTCTGAGTGTACCACTGAATGAGGCACTTATCACTCTTTAAGTACTCAGGATCTGTTCCTATATATTGGAGGGAAGACAATGAACTTGAATTGGTAAAAAGTATTTCTTCTTCTGGGAGGTCTTCATTCTCAGTATCAATTAACTTCCTACCCCAATCCATATTTCTCTCATTTTTTCTGACATGAGACTATCTTGTGCCTGACTAGTCATGTTTCTGTGCTGGCATTTGGTTAATTTGTCGGACAAAATAGTTTACTCCAAAATATTATTGGCAACCTGGTTATTGTGGCATGGCCAAATGACATTGAATTCTCCCCTCTCAGAAAATGGTCATTTTATTGGAGGAAACCACCTCAAATTAAAAATAGTTTAAACATATATTTTGAGCCATAGTCCTGGGCACTTAAAGGTGTGCTTTGTTCCTCAACTTAAGCCTGAATAAAAGAGGGAATTAAGAGCACTAGAAGAGGGGTCAAATATTTCCTCTAACATCAACTAAGCCAGTTGTGTAAAAACAGAAAACCTGGTATTTCAATCAACAAAGAGCTTGCATGAGAAATTGTGTTTCTTGTTTTAGAGAACTTAATTTTTTCTAAACAAATTCATCTGTGTTTCTTAAATATGGGTGTAAAATAAAAATAAGAGTTTGATCACATTTGTGTTGAGGTTTTCTACTTGACTCTTTATATCCAGAATTGTATTCATCTTTCTCAGTATCTTAAGAATCGTATAATGAATCCCTTTGTAATGCAATTGCTCTGTAGTGCTCAGAATATCCAATAGGTAAAGATATATCATCTTTGATCACTTTGTTCATGGATTGGATGCTGGTTCAAGCATATAATTCAACCCCAATCTTTTGAACCTTCTTTGCCAATTTCCCATTGCTGAAATCAGTGCACCCTGTAGTATGGCTATTAAACTTTCTCTCTAAATTGAAAGTATTATGGAAATAATACTATCCAGAACAGAAAGATCCCATGGAGGAATTGGCAGTGGCTAAAACTTTGCAATCAAACAACACAAATTCCCATTGTAAAAAACATTGGAAATTGGGTTGCCATGGAAGTTTTTTCTCTCTGCCAACTTTACAACTTTGTTCATTTCTTTTTAAATACTAATTACACATTGCCTTATTTTTGAGTGATTTTTATTTACAAGGAATATATTGTTTTTTCAAGAGACATTTAAATTCTTACTAAAATGCCAGTATTTAAAGTCAAATTTAGTGAAGATCTGGACCAAATTAAAAGCTCACCATCCATAGTTATCGCCAGCTCCTTCCTTCTTATTCACTCCAAATTTTGATTCTTCATCGTTTTCATCTACAATGATAAATTCAAATATGAATTGCCAAATCACTCAGAGCACTTGACAACTCAGGGTATTTCCTAAGAAAATGACTTTCTAAACAGTATTGGACTGAATGAATTAGTGAGTTAATGTTCACCTATTGGAAGTTCCTTACTTTGGTTCAGTGTTCTCCTTATACCAAAAGCAAAAACACCATCAATCTTAAAAAGCTTGCTTTTGAATTTCTGAAGTAAAAATGGTTTGAAATCTAAAACTTTTTTGTCATTAGTTGGAAACCCAGAGGCAATGTGGGTTAAAAGCATCTATTTGAGATGGCATGAGAAAGAATTAAAGATGAAGGAGGACATAAACCTTTGTTCTCAACCTCCTTCCATTTCTTTTCCTGTTACAGTTTCTATTTTTCCTGGCAAGTCTGCTAATATCTACTTAAAATATTAGTATTGTAGCAGAACTTAAGGATTCATGGAATGGTTGAAAATGGTAGAAATTCAGTGCTCCTCCATTTGACCAGTGGGTAGGATAAATGATTACATAGACACAAATCCCACTTCAGAGATGGACTCTTTTCAGAGAAAGAGATACATTGCTATGAGGTAAGGGAGGCCTTTTGGATGTGAAGCATGTTCATTACTTGAGAACTCATTGATTTCTTCCTGTTTATGAGCAAACTTCCCCAAATTTTCTTACTTCAAAACTTTCGCAAGATTGTAAGACATGCACTATGCCATGGTTAAATCTCAATATGGTTTTAATGACTACCTATGCCATGAAATATGCTAATGAAAATATAATTTTAATAAACTTACCTGGATAACTATCTTTACATATTTGGTGTTTCCCTATGCTTTTGTTGACAGTATTAGCATTGCTGGAATAGAAAAATAAAACACTTTAATGCAAATCCAATTTTTCCCCCTGAGGCAATAGGGGTTAAGTGACTTGCCAAGGGTCACATAGTTAGGAAATGTTAAGTTTCTGAGATCATATTTGAACTCAGGTCCTCCTGGCTTCACTGCTGGTGCTCTTAACCATTGTGCCACCTAGCTGCCCCCAAATCCAATTTTTAAAATGAAGAATATGATAAAATATTTGTAAGCAGGACCTTCATTATCTTCTAGCACATAGGCAAAGTTCTACTCAAAGAAGTCTGTTAATTCTGTGAGAGTCAGTCTATATGACTCCAACAATCTGTTTTAAATTTCTGTTCTTAAAATATCTACTTATCTCTGTAGTCTAGTCACATTTCTTACCTTTGAAACATTCATTCTGACTATATGGATATTGACCAATGGAATTCTGATTTTTAGAAATCCAAAGGAGGAAGCATGAGTGTTAGAACTTTGGGAGGACTTTTATAAAATAAAGCTTGGAAATTAAGGAAAGGGCTTATTTCTGCTCTGATGTCTCATGAAGCTGAAAGTTTTGGCTTTGAGATCTAGACTAAGAATAATATTCTAGAGGAGAAAGGTCAGAAAGAGTGTGGCCATACAATCTGACAGCCAACCCAATTATATCCAGGAGTTAACTCCAGGACCCATAGATATTAAGAGATTCACTCAAAAGTCACCCAGAGTGACTTTTGGAAGGTGGTCTTATGATTTTGGATATACATGGTCCAGTGCTGTCTCTTCCATGTCTTTTTCTTTTCTTAAACACTGAATGAATCATTTGACCTCAATGTGTATTTGATCCTTTTTTTAAAAAAATTAATTTGAGGGTAGACACTCAGTCTTCAGTGGTAGAATATATTTCCTCATCTGTGAGGTTTTAATATCAATTCAAATTCTGTCTCATCTTTTTTTTTTCCAAGATAGGTATCTGTCTTGGTATTTCCATACTATCTAATTCTTTCTGTTTTGGGGCATCAGTTAGATTGGGCCATATTCTATTCCCATAGACTATAACTGGAGTAACATTATTCCATCATGGCCAAATGATATTGACCCGATTCATAAAAACCAATTGTCATTATACTGTGAGGAACTACCTCTGTTGGGATGGGTATACTTTTATATAATCTAGAGTAGTGCTTTGTGCTTAAATCCCAAGCCTCCTTGAGACAAGGAAGGAGTTAAAATGACTAGTAAAAGGATGATCTAAAAATGTTTCCTTGAGTTTGAGTGAACTCATCTGAAACAAATACCTCACCCATTTAGAAAGAGAAAACTAAAGTTCTTCCAATACAGAATTTACTTGGAAAAATAATACTTTTTTCTCAATTTTGTGACTAGCAAATTTGCTTTTAGTTTTTGAAGGAATTCAAACATATTTCTTGAATATGGATGGTAGTGCCATTTGATCTCATTGAGTTTGGCTTCTTATGAGTCCCTATAGCCTGGATTATGTAAGGCTTTATCAATATATTCTCATTTGTTAAGATATCCTTCCCTAAATAGTGGCTGCCTCGGAATTTCCTAGGAATACCCAGTCGGTAAGAGATATATCATAGTTGTTAAGTGTCTTTGATTCAATTGCTAGTTCAGGAGCTTAATTTAAACTACAACCATCTCCTAAGCCTTCTATGGTAAGACCCAATTTGCCCAAGCAACAGCATGGTTATTCTCTTTGAATTCAAAAAATTTTGAAAATAACCCTGCAGAACAATGAAATTCCATTGAGTGGCTGATTATAGTTGAGGCCTTATAATTTATCAAAATGTAAATAGATATCCATTAGTTCAGCCCATGTCAAAATGGATTGCCATGGAAGTTTTGTGTCATTGCCACCTAATGTAGTGTCCCTTAAATTTTAAATGCTAAATTCATTTTGACCTTTTGAGTTTTTCTTTAGAATTATTTCAGGTGATATATTTTCACTTCTTTTTTCCTTGAGACATTTTTGTACTTGTTAAAAATGACTGTATTCAAATATAAGCTGAAATAGAACTCACCATACATGCTGATCACCCCCACCTTCCTCAGAAATCATCCTCTCAATTTGTTCAGAGTTTGATTGATTTACTTTATCATTCATCTCCACAGTACCACATGCCTCAGGCTCATCTGCAGTGAAAATTATTCCAATATGAAATGCCAAGTCATTTGGAATTCTGGGAAATATCAGGCAGTTCCATGAGACAATAGTTTTGGTAGTTTTTTTTTTTTTTTTTTAAGAGCTGATGATTGTATGAATTAGTGGAGTAATTTCCATACTTCAAGGCTCTTATACTTATGCAATGTGACTTTTTTTAACCCAAAGAAAACATTATTGAAAAAGATTTCCTATAGAAAACCCCAGAGATTCTAATAAAAAGTTATTAGAAATAATTCACAACTTTAGCAAAGTTGCTGGATACAAAATAAATCCACATAAATCCTCAGCATTTTTATACATCACCAACAAAATGCAACAGCAAGAGATACAAAGAGAAATTCCATTCCAAACAAATGTTGAGAGTATAAAATATTTGGGAATCCATCTACGAAAGAAAAATCAGGAATTATATGAGCAAAATTACGAAACACTTGCCACAAAAATAAAGTCAGATTTAAATAATTGGAAAGACATCCAGTGCTAGTGGATAGGCCGAGCGAATATAAGATGACAATACTCCCCAAACTAATCTATTTATTTAGTGCTATACCAATCAGACTCCCAAGAAACTATTTTAGTGACCTAGAAAAAATAACAACAAAGTTCATATGGAAAAATAAAAGGTCGAGAATTTCAAGGGAATTAATGAAAAAAAAGTCAGATGAAGGTCCTCTAGGTGTACCTGATCTAAAGCTATATTATATAGCAGCAGTCACCAAAACCATTTGGTATTGGCTAAGAAATAGACTGGCAGATCAGTGGAACAGATTAGGTACAAAGGACAAAAAAGGGTACATCTATAGCAATCTAATCTTTGACAAACCCAAAGATACCAACATTAGGGACAAAAATTCATTATTTGAAAAAAACTGTTGGGAAAACTGGAAATTAGTATGGCAGAAATTAGATATGGATCCACACTTAACACCATATGCCAAGATAAGATCAAAATGGGTCCATGATTTAGGCATAAAGAATGAGACCATAAATAGATTAGAGGAATAGAGGATAGTCTACCTCTCAGACTTGTGGAGGAAGGAATTTATGACCAGAGGAGAACTAGAGATCATTATTGATCACAAAATAGAAGATTTTGATTACATCAAACTAAAAAGTTTCTGTACAAACAATACTAATGCAAACAAGATTAGAAGGGAAGTAACAAATTGGGAAAATATTTTTATAGTTAAAGGTTCTGATAAAGGTCTCATTTCCAAAAATATATAGAGAATTGATCCTAATTTATAAGAAATCAAACCATTCTCCAAATGATACATGGTCAAAGAATATGAACAGACAATTCTCAGATAATTAAGTTGAAACTATATCCACTCATATGAAAGAGTGTTCCAAATCACTACTGATCAGAGAAATGCAAATTAAGACAACTCTGAGATACCACTACTCACCTGTCAGATTGGCTAAGATGACAGGAACAAATAATGATGAATGTTGGAGGGGATGTGGGAAAACTGGGGCACTAATACATTGCTAGTGGTGTTGTGAAAGAATCCAGCCATTCTGGAGAGCAATTTGGAACTATGCCCCAAAAGTTATCAAACTGTGCATACCCTTTGAGCCAGTAATGTTACTACTGGGCTTATATCCCAAAGAAATACTAAAGAGCGGAAAGAGACCTGTATGTGCCAAAATGTTTGTGGCAGCTCTTTTCGTAGTGGCTAGAGACTGGAAGATGAATGGATGTCCATCAATTGGAGAATGGTTGGGTAAATTATGGTATATGAAGGCTATGGAATATTATTACTCTGTAAGAAATGACCAGCAGGAGGAATACAGAGAGGCTTGGAGAGACTTACATCAACTGATGCTGAGTGAAATGAACAGAACCCGAAGATCACTGTACACTTCAACAACAATACTGTATGAAGATATATTCTGATAGAAGTGGATAT
Source organism: Sminthopsis crassicaudata (assembly GCF_048593235.1). Taxonomy (NCBI): domain Eukaryota; kingdom Metazoa; phylum Chordata; class Mammalia; order Dasyuromorphia; family Dasyuridae; genus Sminthopsis; species Sminthopsis crassicaudata. The sequence continues at coordinate 300,437,016 of NC_133619.1, read as the reverse complement.
CTTCAACATAAAGAAGATCCAACTCACTTCCAGCTGATCAATGATGGACAGAAATAACTACACCCAGAGAAGGAACACTGGGAAGTGAATGTAAACTGTTAGCACTACTGTCTATCTACCCAGGTTACTTATACCTTCGGAATCTAATACTTAATGTGCAACAAGAAAATTGGATTTACACACATATATTGTATCTAGGTTATACTGTAACACATGTAAAATGTATGGGTTTGCCTGTCATCTAGGGGAGGGAATAGAGGGAGGGAGGGGAAAATCTGGAAAAATGAATACAAGGGATAATGTTATTTTAAAAAATCATGATATATACTGTCAAAAATGTATAATTATAAAATTAATAAAAATAAATAAAGAAAAAAGAAAAAAAGAAAAAGATTGCCTATAAATTATGACAAATAGAAATAATTTCAAAAGTATTAATAGGTTAAAAGTACAAACTTTCATTGTCATCTCTATAGCTGATATAAAAGAAACCATCTACTTAAATCAGGCATGCTAAGGAATTGAAGATGAACAAGGAGCACAGCATTAGTTCTCAAGGATTTCCCATTTAGAGCATCTGGGTAGTCCCAAACTTAGAATCAAGAAGATATGAATACACATCTGTCCTTAGACACTACCTGTCTCTGTGACCCTGGGAAAGTCACTTAACCTTGTATATCTTGGTCTTTTCATCTGTAAATTGAGTTGGAATTAGCAATGGCAAACCATTTCAGTATTTTTGAAAAAACAAAAACAAACCTTAAATGGTATCATAGAGAATCAAATAGGACTAAATAAACCATTTTAAAATGTTCTAGGACTTTTGTTTTTTGGACACTATGATTATACACAACAATGAATTGTTGGATATCACAAATTATTTGTTACAGAAATTAAACCATAGAATCAAAAACAATGATACTGGAAGTTTTGACCACCAGTTATGATGAAAAATGTGTAGCAAAACAAGTTTCATGTCAGCAGCTGGAATTGACTATTGCAATGGAACTAAAGTAGCCTTTGAATGGTTCCAGTAGGTGGAGGGTTCTTGTTAAATATTCGTAAATTGGAAACTCACTGAAATTAAATATTCATGTGTGGGAATGCTTCTTCACATTCAGCCAACTTTCAAACTTTAAGATTTTACTGACATTTATAATAATTTCACTGACATATGCTTAAATTGCCACATTGCTCCAATGACTATTGCATTATGAAATTACAAATATGAACATAATTTTAATCAACTTACTGGGTTTGTGCATGTGGTAGATCTCATCCCTTTCCGTGTTTGTGGGAATATTTTCATTGTTGTTTTCCCTGAAATAGAAAGGAAAATATTTCAATATAAACCCAATTGTTAAATTTTTGGATTTTATTTCTTGGATAAATTTCTTTTTTTCCCCTTTTTTGTTGAGGCAATTGGAGTTAAATGACTTGCCCAGGGCCACACAGATAGCAATTGTCTGAGACCAGATTTGAACCCAGGTCCTCCTAATTTCAGGGCTGGTGCTCTCTGACTGCACTACCTAGCTGCCCCCATAATGTTATTTCTAGCAGTATCTTTTCTATCACTTCATGAAAAGTCCTTTGCAAAGAAATCTAAGACAATCTATGTCATTAAACTAAATATTTTAAACATATGAACCTAAGTAATATATTCAATTTTCCTCTGTACTCATCCTTTACCTTTAATACATGTGATTATTGAAAAATCTTAAGTAGAAATTTTAGAATAGCAAAGAAATCAGCAAGGTAGAGAAAGCTTACCCTAAAACAAAGCATGAGAACTGAGAAGAAAGGGCATTTCTAACTATCAGGTCTCACACTGTCAAGAGTCAGGAAAGCTTTGAAATTTTTGACATGAAACAGGAAGAAGCTAGAAGAAAGTGCAGAAAGAAAATAGCCATTCATACTATTAGCCCCATTGTACTCCTGAGAAAACTAAAGTCCATAAAAATTAAATGATTCAAAGTCATTCAGAGATTAAAATTGTTGCCCATTCTGAGTCAAGAAGTGCCTGGTAGATTCCTCACTTTACCACACACATGAATGCTACTTGACATTGGTCATTACATTTTGCGTGGAAGACCACAAGATAGCTTCATATCAATGCAAGCTCACTTGCCAACCCAAACCATTTCTGTTTTGTTGTTTAATGATAGGACACAACCTGAACGACACTATTCATTCCACTTGCTTCCATGCTGGCCAAATCTAATTTTTTGAGAAATCTGCTGCTGTAGAATCATATTTCTACTTGATAGTGCATCCCTGAAACATGATCTTTCATTCATGTATGGCCAAATAACATTTTTTCCCTCTCCTGTGGCAAGAAAGAACCTCAAATTTCAAAGCATTTCAAAGACACATTTTGAGTGATGGGACTAGGCAGCATAGTTCTCATTAAAAGATGATCCTGTGCTTAAATCATCAAAGAAAGGAATAATGGGACTAGAGGAACAATAATCCAGAAACTGTTGAGTCCAATGAATTGTCTAACATAAAATTGTTTTTTATATGAACTGACTCTAAATAAAGTGACTTAGAACCAAGAGACCATTGTACATAGTAATAAGAATATTTTATATTATCATATTACATATATAGAATATAATATATATAATTATATTAATAATATGACATAATATATAATAATATAATATATATAAGAAGAATATATTATATAGAAGACTATATAATGATCAACGGTGATGGACTTGGCTCTTTTCAACAATGAGGTGACTCAAGACAATTTCAATTGAATTGTGATGGAAAATGCCAACTGTATCCAGAGAGAGAACTATGGAAAATGAAAGGTGGATCAAAGTATAGTATTTTCACCTTGTTTTTTGTTTGCTTGGTTTTTTTTTTCTTTCTAGTGATTTTCCCCTAATTTTGACCTGATTTTTATTGCTCAGCATGACAAATATGGAAATATGTTCAGAAGAATTGCACATCTTAACCTGTGCTGGATTCCTTGCTGTCTAGAGAGGGGAAGAAGGGAAGGAGAAAAAATTGGAACATAATGTTTGTCAAAAGTGAATGTTGACCATTATGTTTGCATACATTTGGAAAAATTAAATGCTATTATTAAAAAAAACTAAATTTTTTTTCTTTAAAAAATAAAATAGTCTTTCATATGAAAAAGGAAAATCAAAGTTCTCATGCATAGGCTTTTTTTTTTACCTGAAATAACTTTAAAAGTATATTTTCAATTGAATGAATGGCCATCAATTGGAGAATGTCTGTGGTATTTGAATGCTATGGAATATTATTGTTCTGTAAGAAATGACCAGCAGGATGATTCCAGAAAGGCCTAGAGAGACTTACATGAAGTGATGTTGAGTGAAATAAGTAGGACCAGGAGCTCATTATATACTTCAACAACAATACTATATGATGATCAATTCTGATGGACGTGGCCCTCTTCAACAATGAGATGAACCAAATCAGTTCCATTTGTTCAATAATGAAGAAAACCAGCTACACTCAACAAAAGAACTCTAGGAAATGAGCGAGAACCACAACATAGCATTTCCACTCCCTCTGTTTTTGTCTGCTTGCATTTTTGATTTCCTTCTCAGGTTGTTTTTACCTTATGTCTAAGTCAGATTTTTCTCGTGCAGCAAAATAACTGCATGGATATGTATACATATGTTGTATTTAACATATACTTTAACATATTTAACATGTATGGGTCTACCTGCCATGTAGGGAGGGGGATGGGGGAATGAGGGGAAAAGTTGGAACAGAAGATTTTGCAAGAGTCAATGCTGAACAATTACCCAGGCATATATCTTGTAAATAAAAAGCTGTAATAAAATTTTAAAAAATGTTTATTTTCTTTCACATCTGAACTCTTTGAAAGAAAATAAACTTTTTATGTTTATGTTTTTAAGATGTGTTTCTTAAACATGAACATCTATCTAGCATATTTTGACCATAGTTTTGTTGAAGCTATTTGCTTATGTGAGACTAGCTATGTGACCTTGAAAATAAAGTTCTAGGCCTGGAATCAGAAATACCTGAGGTCAACTCTAGCACCTTAGTACTGTGTGATACTTAGTAGCTGTGTGAGCCAGGGCAAGACTTTTAACTCTATTTTGCTTCTGTATAGTGAGCAGAAAAAGACAATAGCAAACTACTAACAACAAAAGCAAAACGAAACAAATGGTGTAACAAAGAGTTTAGTATCCTTTAAACAAATGAACAAATCATGTGTTGTTATATCCTGGAATTTATTAATTTTTTTCAATATCTTGGAATTCTATAAGATACTAGTTTCCCAAAGCACATGCTTGGTGGTTTGACATAGCAATACCCTTTAGATAAAAATATATCATTTCTACTCCATTTGTTCTTCTTTTTTTTTTTTTTTCCCCCTGAGGCTGGGGTTACAGGGTCACACAGGTAGGAAGTGTTAAGTGTCTGAGATCATATTTGAACTCGGGTCCTCCTGAATTTAAGGCTGGTGCTCTATGTACTGCGCCACCTAGCTGCCCCTATTACATTTGTTCTAAAGAATAAAGAATGCTCTTTCAAGAGACTATTTTCTAAATTAATATTCTTCCCCCCCCCAATAAAAAACTGCATGTTAAATCCAATATAGTTTATACATGTGCAATAATCATATAAAACCTTCCATGTTCATTTTGTATAAGCAGCATAATTCCAGGAGTCTAATTCAACCCAAGCCTTCCTTGGGAAGACCCAATCAATCTAATCAGTGCATTCTAATTTCTCTATTATTCATTCTCTTTAAACTCAAAGGATTTTTGGAAATAACATTACTGCAAAAATAAAAAGATATAATCTGTTTTCACTCACAGTATCTAAAGACTTATAATTGATCAGCATATAAACAGATTTTGTCAGACAACTTAAAAAATGGATCATAATGGAATTTAAGTGCCATTTCTACCTTTGCAACACTGACTATCCTGTTTTAAATGCTCTTTGATATGGCTATATATAAGAATTTTCCTCCAGCATGATTTATTTATGTGCAAGTAATATTTTCTTTGAGGTAGAATTTTCTTGAGAAATCTTTATACTTATTTAAACAATCATATTCAAAGTTCAACTAACATAAAAAGCTCACCATGCCTGTTGATCATGAATACTTTCCTGCATAATAGTTTTGTCCCTTCCTCCTTTTGTCTGCTTCTTTTCATCTTTTACATAGATGGTAACAGTTTCATCTATAATGATCGAGAGTTTAAATGTGAATCATATCAAAACATTTAGAACTTTTAAAATGTCAGGGAATTCTCTAAGATAATATTTTTTAAACTGTTAATTGAATGAATGAAGGAATATTACAAAGTTGGGGTTACTTACATTTTTGTGGTGCTTTTTTAAAACTAAAACACGACCATATTAATAGAGAAGCATTGCTTATCAGTGATCATAAATAAGAAGTCAATTAAACAGAATTTCCAGAATGTAAAGGGTTTGAAAATAAAACTGTTATTGTCTTCACTAGGTAACCCATAATCATTACCAATGAATATATATACAAAATTGGTCATGTTGAAAAAGCAAAAAATGAATAAAGAAGGAGCCTAACTTCTCTAACATCCTCTATTTTCAATGTAGACTCTCATAATGAAAAACTTAGGGTTTTCTTGTTCATTTAAGTCTCCTTTAAAACATCATATAGTTAAATCTTCAAAAGCAGAAATTAATTTAATTCAACTCACCAGGTTCATCATTCTGATTGATCATGATATCTTCTATCTTTGAAGGTGATATTTCCATCATTGACATCCCTGGAATAGAAAGAAAAACATTTAAATCCAAATCCAATAAAAAGGGCTTTTTCTGCTATTAATTTTTATTTTTGACACAAAATGGAATTAATATGCTGGAGCAAGAAGGTAGGTCTGAAAGAAAGGAGATATGCAGTCTGACACTCTTTGTACTCATAAGAAAACTGAAGTCTATAAAAATTAAATGATTCAACTTAATTCTCCCAGGGAGTAAGAAAGCGTGCTCCTGTGTCAGGAAGCACAGGTTGGATTTCTGCTTTGACCATGCATGCCAGTGGCTGGAGCACATCATCCCTGAGAGAGAGCATGTGTGCACATATATTCATAAGACTACACTCAAATTCTTTTCATAGAAGTTACTTCCTCATCTAGAATTTTTTTTCAGTACAAACTCATCGTAACTCAACTTACATATTCAGAATTTCTTTTGGTTATTATATTATTTGGTATATTATACAAAAAGGATGAATATAGAAACTCTGATGAATTTCTAGACAAACATAATGGGGATATGGCACTACATTTAATGGATATATATGCATCCATATATTTATATATACATACACATATATAGCACTAACACACATATATAATCATTAAAAGACAAACATGCAAACACATTTCTTTTAGATGAACATCTTAGATTCTAAACATAAGATTCTCATTTTCATTATCATGTAAACACTAAGATTTTAGTTGAATTGTTCATATTCTGAAGTATATTCAATTAGAAGTAGTTGATTTAGTAAAAAGAAAAAATAGTCAAGAAAAAATCAGTATAAATTAGAAGAAATGAGCAGCATACAGATGAGACTTCTTAATGCAATATTAGAGCAGGATACTAACATCATGACTAACATCACTAACAACATTTCTGTGGATATCAGAGTTATTGCATGTTTAATACTAGTCTGGGTTTCTGCTTATGATTAGAAAACTTAAGTGCATTGGGGTCAATACCTCTCTGTCTTATTTACATTTATGTTATATATTCTTGTGCAATATTTAGCAAAGAGTCTGACACAAATAAGGCATATGAGACATGTTCATTGACTGAATATACTTGGTAGCATTATATGTTCTTTTGTTTGAGAGCACAAACACAATTTCTAAATTTCTCAATTATACTAAAGGCATAGTAAAACACAGCTTTTGTTTTGTTCATATTAATAGAGAAAAAACACAAAATGGCAGTCTTCCAGGTGAAGACTATTAACTTTTTTTACACAAGAGTGAAAGCCTGAATCAGGCAACACTTTTTCTGAAATGGAGAAATAAAGCTATAGGCTACCTAAGTTCTATTAAGAATCAAATGCTGCCTAATACCTGAAGCTAAGGATGGAGTCAGCAGTTATACTTATTACCTATAAGATCTTGGTCAAGTAACTAAAAGATACTCTGCTAAAATTTAAAACAATAGGTTGAACATGTCCTCCAAGAACCTTTAACTCTTTCAATATTTTATCTCAGTGTAATGTAACTCTGACCAGAAAAGTGTTCTATGTCTCTTATCAGTCTCTGTTTTTGTTGAGATATATGATGGTAGAAAATCAGATTATGGAGAACTTTAAATGTCAAATATGGATTTGTAGTCATTCTTTAAAATTTTAGGAAGCCAATAGTGTTGAGTAAGAGGTAGGAATGATCTGGCACCTGCCCTTTCCAAAAATTACTTTGAATCCAGCTGAGAAGAGCATGTACTTGAGGAGGGGTAAGAATACTCAGTGGGCTAATAGAATGGCTTAGAATGAACCTGAAGGAGGCCTGTACCTAAGTTGTGACAGTGAAGGAGAAGAAAGTCACAGGATGGATAGAGTGCAGATGGCAAAAATCTGACAATTTTTGGCAATTGGTTAGATCTAAGATCATACTTAATAGTTGTGATAATGGGAAACTGGTATGTAGACAGTGTATTAAAAAATAAAAGGAAAGTTAGGGATAGGGGAGGATCTGAAAAGGGAAGGTGAGTTCATTTTCAAAATTTTGAGCATAAAATATCTACTCTCTCAATGATCAATGAGATAAAATTGTTACCTAACAAAAATTTGAAATTAAGTTCAAGGAGAAGAACTAAGCCAAATACCACCTTCCCAACATAAGGCGGATAAATACTATGTGACAATGTAGGACAAAATGAAACAAAAGCTGGATATATTTTATATGGTAAAAGTTGACAACTTTTCATATTTGATTGGATGTGGGGGTGAGAAAGGAGAGGATGGATATAACATTCTTACAGTGAGTTTGTGGGCCTGGTAGGAGACTGGAACAAGGAAAGAAAAATCAGGATTAGGGGAGCTTCGAGAGGAAAATGGTAATGAGGTAAGCTTTAAAAATACTGTGTTTAAGATGCCTATAGTGTATCAATGGAAATTATTGAGATCAACACCTACCTCAATTTCCAAAGCAGTTCTGGAAAGTGCAGCTATAATATCACACCTTCTCATCTGAAGGTACAAAATACTACAAACAGCAAAGTCCACACCTCCTATCCCAACATATCCTCAGGAGTAATAGTACCTCTGCCCACTCCTGCTACCATGGAGACCAATCCAAACAGGTCCAGTATGATGTCACCTACCCAAAGAACTGGCTGTTGGGAGTGCTGCTACTCAACGAATGATTATGTTATGTTTATGTTTATGTCATGTTATATTTTGTTATGTGATCCATCAGTTATTCAGCATCAAAGATCTTAAATTTTTCTTACTAGTATCATTTAATGTACATAATAACGTTTTTATATTTTTCTCATTTATTTTCTGTCACTTCTACTGAAGACTTCTACTGTCCCACTGGGGACAAAAACTACTTTCTGTGTACTGCATCACATGTGTGATCAAAGCCTTTCAAATAAACTTGAAATATAACTTCTTACATATTACTTCTACCCACCTGAATTTTAGATTAGAACACTGTTTCTGTGGAATTGTTGGTATGAATCAAGCTGAACCTGTAGGAAAAATATTACCTATTTTGAAATTCAGCATGTCTGAAAGATATATTTCTGTACCAAGATAGGGCATGTCCAAAGGCAACAAGTATTAATCAGTTTTTAAGAGCAACAGGGATGAAAAGTATCAGGATCTCTATTTAGCAACGATAATCTATTGCTCTTCTGAGGAAACATTTCACGAAATTATTTTTTTCCATCAGATGTTAGTAAAAAGAAGTAATTAAATGAAATCATCTAGCATCTCTTCATGTATTATACAAAATCAAGATGGTAAAATGCAAAATGAATAATGTAAAATAACAACAAATATTGAAGCGATAAAATAAATTATCCTAATCTGTGGTACTCATGTGTCCACCTCTCACAGGGAAATGAACATGAAATTCAGCATTACCTACAAAAAATCTAAAATACTGACATCAATGGAATAATTATTAAACATGTCAAATAATGCAATGTGAAAAGAAGGTAATGACCTGATTCTAAAGAATGTACACATGAAAGAAAGGCTACATTAAGATTCGGTAAGCCTCATATGTGGAATGTTTATTTTTGAGATAGTTTCTGCTTCTCTGGTTCTGATGTTCATATTTGTCATTCAAGTATAAACACTTCTCAGTTGTCTGTTTATTTGCCCCCATTTGGTACAGTGGCTAACACATGGGAGGCATTTAGGAACTGTTCATTGATTAATTATTATTCTCCATTTGTGAAATTTTCCTTTTCTATGTCTGTGAATATGTATACAATGCCTACATTTTCAAAATGACTTACTGCATAAAATGAAGTGAAATTCCCCAAACCATAGAGAATTGCATGTCTAAGAGGAATCTGTTTTAACTTTAAGCAAGAACAGCTCATAAAAGAAAGCAGCACTCCATGAAAGTTGTTTTTTTGAATCAATTAGGAGGGATCCTAATCCTTCAACTAAGGGAGATAGAGCACTGATGAGTATGAACTTTGTGATCTCTGATATGTATTAACTGTGTGGCCATAGACAAGACACAAATCTGCTGAGCCACAATTTGACAAAATAGAACATGAATTGGATTGCATGCTCTCTTTGGACCTTTCTCTAAATACAACCCATGATATTAATGACTCTCAACCTGGGAAATATGTGTTTGGGAGGGAATATGAGGTAGTGAGCTTGCAGATGGGAAATCAGATTATGAAGGGCTTTGCAGGCCAAATAGATGACAACATTCTTTCCTACACGGCTGAAGGAGATAAATGGCTGGCCTGAGTAGAAGGCTGGACCTGCCATGATCTGGCCCACTTAAAGATGACTTTGAACCAAGAGACAGGCTTGTGACAGGCCGATTAACCATCAGATTATTGTAATAGTCCAGAGTAAAGATGTTTAAAGCCTATTTCATCAGTTTTGAAAATGAAAGTTTAGAAAAATCAAAAGGTGGATAGAATATTTTTTGAGATAGTAAATATCAAGAGACTTTAGTAAGTAATTGGATTGTGGGAGTTAAGGAAGCTTAGAAAAAAACATGACATTTCTATAGTGAGCTTGGGTGATTAGGAGGATGGTAATGATATCTCTGTAATGAAAGGGAAGTGAGGAATAAGGAAAGTTTCAAGGAGGGAGTGGTAATAGGTGGCACTTTAGAAATGCTGGGTTTAAGATATCTATGGTTTATCAATGGGAAATGAGTGAGATCACCACCTACCTCAGTTTCCAAAGCCAGTTCTGGAAAGTGTAACAAAATCACACCCTCTCACCTAAAGATACAAAATACTATGAACAACAAAGTCCACACCTCCTATCTCAGCACTCTCCTCAGGAGTAATGGTCAGTAACTACTCTGCTGGCTCCTGCTACCATGGAGACCAATCAAAACAGGTCCATTATGATGTCACCCATCCAAAGAAATGACTGTTGGGAGTGCCGCTGCTCAATGAATAATTGGTTATGTTTATGCTTATGCTTATGTGATATTATATTTTGTTATATGATCCATCCGAGTTATCCTGCATGAAAGATTTTAAAGTTTTTTTTTCAAGAAGCATTTCATATACATAATAAATTTTCATGTTTTTCTCATTTTTCTTTCACTTCTACTGAAGACTTGTGCTCTGGGCACAAAAACTGAATTGATAATCTTCTGTACATTGTATCAAATGTATGATCAAAGTCTTTCAAATGAATTTGGAATAGTACCTTCTCTCAGATTGCTTCTGCAGAACAAAAGTTTTAGATGAGAACAACATTTTTTAGGAGCACATGAGATTGTTGCTATGAGTAAAGTTGAACCTGTAGGAAAAATATTTACCATTTTATTATGAAACTCAAGATGTCTGAAATGACATTTCTGTAACCATGAAATGACAGAGAAAATATTGCCATGTGCAAAAGGATCAAGATTTAGTAAGTTTTTAAGAGCAACAGGGATGAAATGTATCAGTCATTAATTAGCAATCAGATTGATTTTTTCTTCTGAGGAATTATTTCATGAAATGGTTGCTTTAATCAGAAGTTTCTAAAAAGAAAAAATAAGATTAAAAAATCCTTCAGAATTCCTTTATATAACATGGAAATTCAAGATGAAAAAATAAGACCTGGTCTATGTAAAATAACAAATACGTTACAAATATAAATAGTAAAGCTGTTACTTTTTATCTTCTGTTTTCTGTCTCTAACTGAAGGTAATTCTTCATTGGAAAAGGAAAATATAAGATTTAATTTCTGGAAGTGTGATTTAAGTTTTTCAAATGAATGGGTGATGACAATTTCTCTCAGATTGTTTCGTGGACCTAAAGTTTTGGATTACAGCATTATTTCACAGGAACACATGGAGTTACTGCTATTGAGAGAACTATTAAGAATAACCAATGCTTTGAGGAGATCCAGAGTTGCCCCCCTCTTTCTAAAGTCTTGATTACAAAAGTTTAGTCTCTTGAAGGATATGAAACTGGACTAAGGATTCTTAACAATTTTGTTAGGTAATGAGCCCTTCAACAATCGCCAGAACCTAGGCCTAACATGACCCACAGGAAGTGGACAGCGTTGCTGACCATTGGTCCATAGTTGCTTCCTTTTCAGTCTATTCAATGAAATCCAAATCTTTTGCTATTTATTTTACTCCCTCTTTCCTGCTCTGGGCAATAGGACTGAATAAATGCTTCCTATTTATATCTAAAGATGCCTCTGAGTAGTCTGGATAAGGAGGTCTAGCCCCTATCCCACACAGTTTATGAGAGCTTGTCTAGGATCTGTGACATACAGAGAGCTAGCTGGGGTTCTCATACAAGGCAGGCACCAGATTAGGTTCAGCCCTCCTTGGGATCAGATTCTCAGCCTCCCTCTCTATGGGCCTGAAGAGTGGCATTCAGATAGAATCATAAAGCAGAAGAAGCCCAAGGGCGAGTGGACCCAGACAGGTACCTCGAGCATGCATAATCCAGAGACAGCACTTCCTGCGCCCTTGGACTGTCCTTGGGCTGAAGGATTCCCTAGAATCATCAAGTCTTGGTGACCTCTCCATGCTTGGGGATCTGAGTCTAAAAGTTCTATGTATCACAAGCCATGACACTGGAGTTGCTCTCCCCAGAAGGAAAGGGAGGAAGAGCAGTCCATAACCAAATATCTGGAGCAAAAATCTAAAATACCTTCAGAGTGTACACTTGATGATATATTATTCTTTTGTGTGGTGAAGGGATAGTCCTCTTCCATGTAATTTCTGTCTCTGTTTTTGTGCCTTTGTGCAGAATTTCTGTATTATATTTGTTCTGTTTAGATTTTGTTTCCTGGAAATATATAAAATGCAGCCATCAAGAAAAAAAAAACAAACTTCTATGTGCAAGTTAGAACACAGGGAAAGATTTCTTAATACCCACGGATCCCACCTTAAAAAGAAAAAAAAAAGCCTGACTTTTTCCTGTGGATCCCAGCTATAGTCAAGCTTGAGGCTACAGAAATAAAGTTAAATTTTGAGAGCGATGACTGGGGACTTTGGCAGTTGGTCATTTCAATATTGCAAAAGTGCTTAACATAAAGCAAATGCTATATGAGTGTTAACTTCTATTTTGGATTTAATTGCTTCCTATTTTATAACTTTATAAGGATTTTTAGATGTGACCAACTACAATGTCAATGTTGAGATAAATGAATTTTGTGTGTGGGTAAAATAATCTGGAAGAAAATTCAACTAAATTAAGGCCTATATAAGGTGGATAGTGCATAGAGTAAAGAGAAAGAAAATATACTCAATAAGTTCAGTGAAATTTGTTATTTGAGATGATAGTAAAAGCAGTTTTATGTAAATTATAATCCCTTTGCACTGACTATGTTAACAGAAGATTTAAGAATTCGGATATTTTAGGGAAAACAATTTTTAAAAAAAATTGACAGCAAACAGTCTAGTCTACAAGCCTTTTCTGATTCACAGAGTAAAAGGGAGTTTGTATGGACTGGCAAAAACAATCCAAAAGGTAATAGTTCCTTTGTAAAATAGTAGAACTGAGATTTGGCTTGTAACTAAATGTTTGTATCTGGGGGGAAGAAAAGAAAATCTTTCTCTGGAACAGGTTTGCACTTTAAAAGCCTAGAGACTTGAGAGTACTCAGCTCTGAATTGGAGGGATGCAAAAGAGAACAAAGAAAACAAATGTCAGTCAAAGAAAGTAAATAGATAAGAAGTGAAGAAGAATCTTTTTTATGCAATTTCTCTTAAATTGTAAGTTTGTTAGACTTCTTAAAACTACCTTGAGTCCTGAGAAATAACTCGTTTGAGTTACATAGGTCCCACTGAAGAAATGAGTTTACTAATAATCTAAACTTTGTTAAGTAGGAATAACTTATAATGATTGGGTTTTACAACAAGAATGTTGAACTTAAGGCCACCTCCTTAGATATCAAGAAGAGTTGTAAATTTTATATAATGAATCTTTTACTATTACAATTAGATGAAATGATCACTATTAATTGGTATGTACTAAAATTTTGAATTTGTTTACTTTAATCACAAGATCTCAGAAATTCGTGTATAAATGTTGAAACATTATTATTGGAAATTTAAATATGTATTTGATTTGATTTTAAGTTTAAAAAATATGCTGCTAAAACAGGATTCTTGTAACTTACCTTAAGAGGCCACATGTTGTCTCCCCTAATTAGCTGAAATATGTTGCTTTATAAAATGTATATTGGTTAATTTGTAGAAATTATGAGCTATGCTTTAAAATTTTGTCAGTTCTACTAGACATATGTGTAAGTTTTGTGAAATTTGGTCCAAAATTATTTAGATATTAGCTATATTGTAAATCTTAAAGTTTAAAATAAAAGGTGATTTTAAAAAAAAAGAACAAGAAAGATTGATTTGCAAAAGCAATTAAGAGTTTGAATGGAACATTTAGTTAGACTATCACAAGGTAAAGTATTGATTCTTAAAATATCTTTTTTTAATTCATGTGTATGTTAAAAGGACTGTAAATTACATGAGATTCCTATCCAATTTTGTGATAGTCTTGGCTGTCACTTATGAAAATTATGGAATTGGTAGATCAGTGGAACAGATTAGATACAAAGGACAAAAAAGGGTACATCTATAGCAATCTAATCTTTGACAAACCCAAAGATTCCAACATTAGGGATAAAAATTCATTATTCGGAAAAAACTGTTGGGAAAACTGGAAATTAGTATGGCAGAAATTAGATATGGATCCACACTTAACACCATATACCAAGATAAGATCAAAATGGGTCCATGATTTAGGCATAAAGAGTGAGATAATAAATAGATTAGAGGAACAGAGGATAATCTACCTCTCAGACTTGTGGAGGAGGAAGGAATTTATGACCAGAGGAGAACTAGAGATCATTATTGATCACAAAATAGAAGATTTTGATTACATCAAACTAAAAAGTTTCTGTACAAATAATACTAATGCAAACAAGATTAGAAGGGAAGTAACAAATTGGGAAAATATTTTTAAAAACAAAGGTTCTGACAAAGGTCTCATTTCCAAAATATATAGAGAACTGACCATAATTTATAAGAAACCGAACCATTCTCCAATTGATAAATGGTCAAAGGATATGAACAGACAATTCTCAGAGGAAGAAATTGAAACTATATCCACTCACATGAAAGAGTGTTCCAAATCACTACTGATCAGAGAAATGCAAATTAAGACCACTCTGAGATACCACTACACACCTGTCAGATTGGCTAAGATGACAGGAACAAATAATGACAAATGTTGGAGGGGATGTGGGGAAATTGGGACCCTAATACATTGCTGGTGGAGTTGTGAAAGAATCCAGCCATTCTGGAGAGCAATCTGGAATTATGCCCAAAAAGTTATCAAACTGTGCATACCCTTTGACCCAGCAGCGCTACATATCCCAAAGAAATACTAAAGAGCGGAAAGAGACATATATGTGCCAAAATGTTTGTGGCAGCTCTTTTTGTTGTAGCTAGAAACTGGAAGATGAATGGATGTCCATCAGTTGGAGAATGGTTGGGTAAATTGTGGTATATGAAGGTTATGGAATATTATTGCTCTGTAAGAAATGACCAGCAGGAGGAATATAGAGAGGCCTGGAGAGACTTAAATCAACTGATGCTGAGTGAAATGAGCAGAACCAGAAGATCACTGTACACTTCAACAACAATACTGTATGAGGATGTATTCTGATGGAAGTGGAAATCTTCAACATAAAGAAGATCCAACTCACTTCCAGTTGATCAATGATGGACAGAGGTAGCTACACCCAGAGAAGAAACACTGGGAGGGGAATGAAAATTGTTAGCACTAATATCTGTCTGCCCAGGTTGCATGTACCTTCGGATTCTAATGTTTATTGTGCAACAAGAAAATGATATTCGCACACATGTATTGTACCTAGACAATATTGTAACACATGTAAAATGTATGGTATTGCCTGTCGTCGGGGGGAGGGAATAGAGGGAGGGGGGGTAATTTGGAAAAATGAATACAAGGGATAATATTATAAAATATATATATATATATATAATAAAAAAAAGAAAATTATGGAATTGCTAATTAAGTAAGGGTTATTGTCATAATATTGAAACTTAAAATTGTTAAGGATTATTGATATGATAGGTTGTTAAAAAGAGGGAGATGGCATGTTAGAAAGAGACAGGGAAACAGGGTTAGAATGAACACCAGGAGTGAAACATATAAGGTGGAATGAGAGAACATAAAAAAGGGGTTTTAATAGTTACTATTTATTAACTATTAAATTAATTCTTTAGTGGAACTTGCCATTTGTCAAAAGAAAAGAAACATCCTATGAGGTAGGGCATGTTCTTAGCTGGCAAGTTAAATCCTAAAGGATTTAGCACCCTAAAAGAATTCGCTCTGAGGAGAAGCGGGATTAAGAAGCATACTGGAGTTAGGAGAAATACCACATGGCATGGGGGAAGGGAAAAGACACTACCAAGTGTTACACCCCTATGGACTACTCTAACCTGGTAGCTCCCCTTAGAGCTACTCTTAATGCCCGTCCATCGACCGCACGGCTAGGCCACACTTACTCGTCTTTGGGCACCAACCCGGATCCCATAGAGACAGACCATCATTAGGTAGGGGTGAAGTGAAAGAGAACTTTATTCTGAGATAGCACATATTTATACCCCACTGATGATATGGGGGAAGGGGGAAGTCCTCTAGAAACCTGGCATAATGGGATTGGCCCAAGAAGAAAGAGGGAGGGGTGTTAGGCTTTGAGAGCACTAAGAAGGGAGGCATGGTACCTGGAGTCAGACACTGCCTCAAGGGGCTATGCCCCACCTCCACGTAGGACTCCCCTGCTCCTCAGAACCTCTCATCCCTCCGGTCCTCCCACATGCCTTGAACTGCATTCCTTGCTTCTAGAGGCTTTTTAACCCTTACATATTCCCCTTTTTTATTAATAAGAACAAATGTTCTTATGTTGACAAATGAGAAGCTCTTCCACAAGTACCTATAAAGGATTTTTTAAAGAATTCATATAAAGCATCCTAGCAAAGTAGGCAAAAGCAAAAGAAGCAACAATACCAAAATGGCTCTATAGAGCCCATGGGATACAATAGAAGGGTTGAGAAAGGAAGTTTGTTGGATCCAATCACTAAGTTGGTCCGGCAAGGGTAGTCATCTCTCTGCTATGGCCCTGTTTTGGGTGTCTCCTGAGTCATCTCCTTCTCTTCTTCAGCACCTGTTTCAATAGTGGCAACTCTCCTTGTCCTTCTTTCTGGAATCCAGCAGCCTTCCCCATCAGGACCTGCAAGACATAAATATCCTGGCCGTCTCCAAAGTACTAAGGATGGACCTTGCCAACGTCCTTCCTCGTCCTTCCAAAGGACCTTTTGAATATTCTCTAGTGCTTGAAGCGCAGTTTTTATGGAGCTTAGTTTTCTGTCCTGTCTATAAGATTGTGCCAAATGTATCATTCCTAAGAGAGGCTAATCTCCCTATCTAGGCATAAAAAATTGTAATTATATAAAGTCTTATCCATGTCCACCTGTGTGGGCCATCGGGGGTTCTGTCTACTTACTCCCCCTTTCTGTTTAACAAGGGTGGCCTTCAGAGTATGATGGGCCCATCCACCAGGGCCTGACCCTGTGGATTATAGGAAATCCCTGTAAAATACTTAATGGTGAATGTGGTGAGAAAGGTGGCCATCTGCTTAGAGGTATAAGCTGGCCCATTGTTGGTCTTTATGGTATTAGGAACTCTGTGAGAGGAGAAACAACTATACAAATGTTTAATGACTGAAGGAGTGTTCTCACAGGAGGCCACTGTGGCCCAAAGGAATCTAGAATAAGTGTCAATACAGATGTGGATGGCCACACAGCCTACATGTGTCACATCCATTTGCCACAAATCATTGGGGAATAAACTCCTGGTATTAATTCCTTTACTAGGTGAAGGAGGGAGAAACTGAGCACACTGCTTCCCTGTCTGTTGGGCTTGCTCCCAGGTGAGGCCATAAAGGCTTTGTAGAGAATTAGCGGGTAAGTGGAGAAAATCATGGGCACATTCAGGAGGTGTTGTGACCATGAGAAGGGAGCATTGTAAAGCATGGTCCACCACCTCATTGCCAACAAATATGTCTCCTGCACAGTATTGGTGAGAATATACATAAAGGATGTAAATGGGATGTTTCCTAGTCTGTAAAATCAGCTGCAATTCACCAAGAAGGTTAGCAATTGAAGAATTCTGAGGCTGTAGGACTTATCTTCAATGCCTCTGTGCACTTGGACAGCATATAAGCTCTCTGATATGATGTTAATGGGCTCTGGGTATCTCTTACATCCTTTCAAGATGTCATATAAAGGCTGCATCAAAGAAATAGGAATAGGGACATGAGCCCTTAACCATTGAATTTGTCCAACTAGTTTCTAAAATAGGTTCAGAGTATTCACCCTGTCTAATTGTAAGTTAGGTATCTGATTAGTAACTGCAGAAGTCCCCATGTGGAGTCCCGGGTAAATGATGGGATACTTATGTGGGATCTTTCCTGGGGCTACCACCAGTCTGTGTGGAACAAGAATGCTCATGGTCTCTTTAAGCAGGCAGAGAGATCTTTCCCACTGCTCGTTGATAACAGTATATCATCCGTATAAGCAAATCTTTTCTTATCCTCTGGGCCCAGAGGAATGGAGAAGAAACTATCTTGTATGTCTATTACTGTAACTAGGCAGCCAGTGAGTACTAGATTAGGAGATGGCAAGCCAGTCTGTAGGACTCCCTTAGGTTCAATAGTAGTATTAACAGCCCTGAGGTCCACTAGCATTATGAATTTTCCAGATTTTCTCTTTTTAATAAATACAAGGCTATTCCATGGGCTGGACATTGATCCTATATGTCCAGCCTCCAACTGTTGTTTTATAATTTCACATAAGGTTCAGGTGTTATAAACTGAGAAAGGCCATTGAGGTATGTAGCGAGCTGTCGTCTCTAGAAGCTGCCGGATCACTCTCTGGGAAGAGATCTGCTGTGTCTACTCAAATCTTTCTGACAGATTCTTCTTCCTGTAGTGAACCGTTGTCTCCAGGCAGTTGCTGTTAACTCTTGTCCTTAGAAGTGACTTCCTTTCCTGCAGAGAGCCCCGTCAAGCCTGATGCAATGCAGAGTCTTTTTTCTTGAATCCTGGCTCTGAATCTCCTCCAGCTCTTATCCTTCTCCAGGCCGATCTGCTCTCTGGGCCCAGTGCTGTCTCTTTTATCCTCCCAGAGAATGGGCGTGGGATAATGCAAGGGCTTCTGGGAAGAACCACCCCAGCCAATGAGCTTGCCCCCTCTATCAAGTCAACCTGAGTTCTCACCTTGTAATTGTCCAGAAAACCTGAATTCTCACCTTGTCACTGTCCAGACAACCTGAGTTCTCACTTAGTAATCCTAACATCTCCCCCTTTCTTTTGATTTAGAACATAGGACAGTCATGACCTTGAAACATAAATCCATCAATATGGGAAGTATTACAGATAATTACATAAATGACCTTGAAACATAAATCCATCAATATGGGAAGTATTACAGATAATTACATAAATTACATAAGCACATAGTAACATAGTAACATAACACATGCTAGAAGTATATAACATAATCATAAATTGAAAATTTATAAATGTCCATAAGTCCATTGTCCATTAGTCTCATCTTGTGTGAGGAAGTCCAATGATTCCTGCTGGTTTTAAAGTTCTTTAACAGTCTTCTTATTATCCATGCTCTTTCAGTGTCAGATGTTTCTTAGATCTTCTCCTTTATTTTGAGGTCTTTCTCTTTTTCTGTCTCTCTCTGATGGACAAGGTGAATATGACTCGTTGGCACCCATCTGATTCCTTCTCCTGCTGAAGAAATACAAGCAAACCCTCTCTCCCAGGCAGTTAACCTATCTAATTACCTTCTATTTACCACTTTCTAAATCTCTTCTCATCATCTGGCAATTACATTGGAATTGTTTGCACTGGACACAGCCCTGTTGGTTTAAAAGGCCTGTATTCTCCCCAAGTATAATCCATTTTTGCAATCTGATTGCCTTTTGACTCACTTATCAGGTAATCCCTTTCTGCCATGTGATTGCTTCTCTGCTGATTGATTAAATCAGAGTCCTGGCCTTCTAAAGGCTCTTTAGGTGTAACATCAGCTGCCATCATGCCCCAAGTCTTTTTTGCCTGAGGCCCTGGACCTGGGCCCCTCATCCCATTTCCCTGAATTATTCTACACTCTGATGCCCAATGGAGTCCTCTGTTGCATTTTGGACATGGGGTTTTAGGTCTTCTTTCACCCTGTCTTCTCACTGTATCTCCATACCTACACTGAGCTCTTAGATGCCCAATTTTTCCACATTGAAAACATCGCCGAGTTTCTCTAGAAGTCCCTTGCCAGGAGGGACCCTGTCTTTCCACATTCATCATTGTCTGGGTGTAAAAAGCATTTGTTCCCACTGTAGCACAGCGTCTTATGATCTCCTCTAAAGGAGCATCTTTGTCTAATCCCCATATAATTCTTTTGCAAATCTCATTGGCATTTTCCTTAGCCAGATGTCTGGTCATTATTTCTGTAGCTGAATTTTCTCCAATAGTTCTTTTGACAGCAGTTTGCAAACGTCCCACAAAATCTGCAAAAGGTTCATTGGGACCTTGCTGTATTTTAGTGAAAGCCTCTCCACGATCTTTCTGTCCAGGAAGGACACCCCAAGCTTTTATTGCAGCCTTAGCAATTTGTTCATATGTTGTCATGGTATAATTAATCTGTTCCGAATTCTCTCCATACTGACCTTCACCAGCTAAGTGCTCAAAAGTGAATTGTGTGTTAACTCCTATTTCCAAATTGCATCTGACTTGAATTTTACATAATTCATGAAACTCTGCAAGCCATAATAAATTTTCTCCAGGTTCCAGACATGTCCTTGCTATGGATTTCCAATCATTCGGGGTTAGGACTTCATAAGACAAACCATCTAGTAACATTTTGACATAAGCTGATGTAGCCCCATAAAGGGTACAACCTTTTTTCAAATCCTTAATTTTATTTAAATCTAAAGGTGCATATCTTCTCCTTTTTTTACCTACAGAGTCAGTATTTTCAATCACAGGATATGCATGTATAAAATCACTTATATCCTGTCCTTCTCTCTTAGCTTTAACCAATGCTTTTTCTAATCTTGTCATAGGCTTAGGCTTCTTCACAGGCAATTCTGTTTGTGTTTCTGCCTCTTCCCCTCTTTCTTCCTCCATCTCTGAAGGTGGGGTTGATGTGGGCCTGTCAATAATCTGTTCTCTAGGCAGGGTTGAAGCTTCTTCAAGAGAATCATACCATAATTCCTCATTTAAATCCTCTTGCTCTAGGGAAAGATCTTGATCTTTCCTTTTTTCCTCACACTTACTCCTCTGTTCATTTTTAGAACTTTTCCTTCTCCTACAACTTGCTTGATAGTTTAAGGCTAATTGAACTATGTTGTAGATATAAAATACTTCTGCAGAAATTGAACGAGGCCCATTTTTTGCTTGAAATTCTTTCATTTCATATCCCACTAGCTTCCATTTATCTACATCTATCTTTTCTTCCTCTAAGAACCAAGGGGATGTGCGTCTTAATGCAGCCAAGAGTTTAGCAATCTGTACCCAGGTTACAAGTAAACTCTGCTCCTCAATTATCTTGATTATACTCTCTATAGTACCACTCCTGAATGGGGGTGGAGCTGAGGTTGCTTCTGGGGCTGGGGTTGAGTCGGCTGAGGTCCAGGGATTGAATATAGCTAACATCTGCCCCATTTCAGCTATAAGAGATTCCTGGTTTAGCCCTTAACAAGTTAAGTTCCTTATTTATCTATTAGCATGCTCACTTAATCTTTAACAAAGTTTCCTCGTTACTCACGGTTCTGGGTCAGAGAGACTGAGATCTAGATCGGAAGCTTTTCCACTGGAATCAGGACCGTGTCTGTCCCTGTTCGGGCGCCAAATTGCGAAGGTCTGGTCTAGCTCCTCTTGTCAGGATAAGCAAAAGTCCTTGCCCCACGTTGGGCGCCAATTGTAGCGAGCTGTCGTCTCTAGAAGCTGCCGGATCACTCTCTGGGAAGAGATCTGCTGTGTCTACTCAAATCTTTCTGACAGATTCTTCTTCCTGTAGTGAACCGTTGTCTCCAGGCAGTTGCTGTTAACTCTTGTCCTTAGAAGTGACTTCCTTTCCTGCAGAGAGCCCCGTCAAGCCTGATGCAATGCAGAGTCTTTTTTCTTGAATCCTGGCTCTGAATCTCCTCCAGCTCTTATCCTTCTCCAGGCCGATCTGCTCTCTGGGCCCAGTGCTGTCTCTTTTATCCTCCCAGAGAATGGGCATGGGATAATGCAAGGGCTTCTGGGAAGAACCACCCCAGCCAATGAGCTTGCCCCCTCTATCAAGTCAACCTGAGTTCTCACCTTGTAATTGTCCAGAAAACCTGAATTCTCACCTTGTCACTGTCCAGACAACCTGAGTTCTCACTTAGTAATCCTAACAGAGGTACCCAAACCAGGGTATTAGATTTCCACGTTAATGGTGTGGGCGTGATATGAAACAACACCAAATACCCAATGACCCCAATTAAAAATCCTGGGGAGGTTGTATATAGATTGAGGCCCCAAAAGCCTTCAATATGTCCCTGCCCCATAGATTGTATCTGAAACTTGCAACCACCAGGGGTTGGAATATCCCCTGTTTATTTGCAAACTGCCAGGGCAGGTCTTCTGCTGCAATCTCTTTAGATATAGCAGCTTCCACTGAAGGCACTGGAGCCGACATTCTCACATCTCTTTATCATGTCTTCCAGGCCAGCCTCCCCATCTATAGTAGGCATGGCCCTCTGGCAGTTAGGATTAGCATTCTTCATTGCCAATTTCTGCATAAAAAGGCTGGAAACTTCTCCTCTGCCCACAGACCTCTCAACAGCCACCTGTAAGTGGGCCACAAAATCAGGAAAAGTTTCATCTGGGCCCTGTTTAATCCTAGTCATTGAGGGCTTCTGCTTTCCAGAAGCTTGGATTTTGCTAAATGCTCTTTGGGCACATTGAGACACAGCTGCATATACTGCTGCATCATATTGCATTTGATCCTCACTTCTTTTATATTTTCCAGCTTTCTGTATTATTTGTCCTGAACTTGTCTGGGAATCTGCACAGCCCTCACAAGCAGGCGCTGAGGAAGTGGACGGGAGACATATCTCCTCAGGGAGGGAGGGGGATGAGGGAGAAGGTCGTGCATGAGAGACAGAGGCGATCTTCCCTCTGTTCGCTTTCTCCTCCCTCATCTTATCACCTTCCTTTACTTCAAGGTCATGTCTCTCTGTTTACTTTCTCATTACTCATCTTATCCCTACCCCCTCCTGTTCCATCATATCCACTTCCTGCTTCTTCCTCACTACCTTTTCCTTCTTTCGCATCACATCCACCTCCTTCATCTTCCTGTTTATTGCCTGATTCTTTCCCATAGTTAACTTCCCCCAGCTCCATTTTATGGGTACGGCTGGTACTGGTGAGTGCCGGTTTATGATCCTCATTTGTTTTATGACTCTCCTTTGGCACTTCATTATCTACTTTTAGTGGATTGCGGCTTGCACCTCTTAAAGTGCCCCCAATCACTTGATGCCATTCTGGGAGGGCTCCCGGAGTTTCCTTATCATAGGAAGCCATCTGACTACCTACTACCTCCCACTTTTTAAAATCCATTTCCATTTCTACTTGCTTTACTATTCTAGAAGCTTCTTTCCCTGGTACCTTCTGGTCTGGGACCTTCACAATAACCTGTCCCATTTTCCTAACTTTCTACTCACTTTAGAGCAGAGTTCTGTCTCTCTTCCCACCTGTAGGCCTGCTACATGGTGAGGCCCTAGCCAAAATTGTCCCACATTGGGCGCCACTTGTTACACCCTATGGACTACTCTAACCTGGTAGCTCCCCTTAGAGCTACTCTTAATGCCCGTCCATCAACAGCATGGCGAGGCCACACTTACCCGTCTTCGGGCACCAACCCGGATCCCATAGAGACAGACCACCAGAAGGTAGGGGTGAAGCAAAAGAGAACTTTATTCTGAGATAGCACATATTTATACCCCACTGATGATATGGGGGAAGGGGGAGGTCCTTTAGGAACCTGACATAATGGGATTGGCCGGAGAAAAAGGAGAGAGGCGTGCTAGGCTTTGAGAGCACTAAGGAGGGAGGCGTGGTACCTGGAGTCAGACACCACCTCTTGGGGCTGTGCCCCACCTCCACATAGGACTCACCTGCACCTAGGAACCTCTCATCCCTCAGGTCCTCCCACATGCCTTGAACTGCATTCCTTGCTTCTAGAGGCTTTTTAACCCTTACAACCAAGAAGAGTGCCTTGGCAGGCTGATCCAGGGGAGGGCAGCAGCTATGGGGTGGCCCATAGGTAGATTTTGTGCAGAGGATTTGGCCCCAGGGACATGATGGGGATTTCTGGTTGTAGAGGCAGGGGAAGCAGACTTCAGACCCTGCTTTGTGAACTTGCCAGTTCCGGAGAAAAAAAAAGTTGGTTCTGGGTGTAGAGTTCCAGTCTCTTCAACTTTAGATTCCTGGAGGTTTTTTAAATTGGGATTTGGGGTAGTTAATCTAAAATTTAGTATTGAAAACTGTATACTAATTATTTGCATGACGTGTTGTCTTGGGAAGGTGAAAGCTTAATCTACTTTTTCCCTCACTGAGTGTGGCTATTAATTAGGAGTAAGAAAACAAATCTCTGAACTCAGTGAAGTTCACCAGTTTCCCCCCATTTAGTTAGGGGGTTGAGGTCTTGACTCAGTCCCTGGGACACAATCCCAGGCTCCTTCCTTTCTTGTCAAAGAAAGTTAGTATCACTGGGATTATATCCCAAAGAAATACTAAAGAGCGGAAAGAGACATATATGTGCCAAAATGTTTGTGGCAGCTCTTTTTGTTGTAGCTAGAAACTGGAAGATGAATGGATGTCCATCAGTTGGAGAATGGTTGGGTAAATTGTGGTATATGAAGGTTATGGAATATTATTGCTCGGTAAGAAATGACCAGCAGGAGGAATACAGAGAGGCCTGGAGAGACTTAAATCAACTGATGCTAAGTGAAATGAGCAGAACCAGAAGATCACTGTACACTTCAACAACAATACTGTATGAGGATGTATTCTGATGGAAGTGGAAATCTTCAACATAAAGAAGATCCAACTCACTTCCAGTTGATCAATGATGGACAGAGGTAGCTGCACCCAGAGAAGAAACACTGGGAGGGGAATGAAAATTGTTAGCACTAATATCTGTCTGCCCAGGTTGCATGTACCTTCGGATTCTAATGTTTATTGTGCAAAAAGAAAGTGATATTCGCACACATGTATTGTACCTAGACTATATTGTAACACATGTAAAATGTATGGTATTGCCTGTCGTCGGGGGGAGGGAATAGAGGGAGGGGGGGTAAATTGGAAAAATGAATACAAGGGATAATATTATAAAATATATATATATATATATATATATATATATATATATAATAAAAAAAAAAAAAAAAAAAAAAAAAAAAAAGAAAGTTAGTATCTTTGAGGTGACCCTCCCAAGGCCTTGGAGCAGTGGCTTCCACAATCCTTCTAATTTAGGAAGCCTCTAAGCTCACCCTAGGCCAATCATTCTATTGTTAATAACTGAATCTTTTAGTATTATTATTATTTTTCAAATTTATGGATACTTTAAGGCATTTTTGATACTGTATCAAAGATTTCACTGCTTAGTAATGCAAGAAACTTTTAAAAGGTTTGTTAGAACTGCAAGTTCTCTGAAAATTATTATTTCTAGCAAAGTCTTCTCTCTTCAGGAAATTAACAAATATGATCCATAGCTTTCTTGAAGAACTTAGAGCAGAATTTTTACCTGATATCCATATACTAGTTTTGACTGTGTCTTACAGGCACATTTGGTAGGTTATGCACAATGGATTGTAAGATTTTTTTGTTTGTTTTTATATATACCTGAAGCCTTTGATTATTGAAATTTGCAATTGAGTTGAAATCTCTTGGGGTTGTAACTAATATTGTTTTGAATTTTGAATTTGGATATGGTTGCTTGATGGATCATTAAGTCAGTAACTCACCATTTGAGGAAAATGCCATTAGTTATTTAGAGGGATGCCTTCCTGAATGTTACAGGTGGATATCTTATCTGGGTAAGAGCTGGGAGGACAACCTTAGCCTCTGTTTAACGTAGGATTCTTTTGAGTCAATTTCCTAGTTCTGTTTCTTTGTTTCCCACCTGATTATTCCTGAGTCTGGCTATGAGATAGAATAGTTATTGTATGATTGCTTGTCAAACAGAGCTAAGGATGTTTTATCCTGTCATGTATGTGCTCTCAGGCTGAAGCCCTGAAAGATCAGTTTTGACACTATTATAATCATATCCCTACTTATTCTTTTTATAGCAAATTTCTGTAAGCAGAGCAAGTGATCTGTAGAAGACATGAACATAATACAAGTATGTAGATGATATTTTGATTTGCAGCCCAGCCCTGGAGGTTTCTCTGACTATTGCCATAAAAACACTTAACTTTCTTGCTTCCTGAAGAGTTTCTTTGTTATGAAGGTCCACTTTGCCTATAAGCCTATTAAGTATTTGGGCCACCTCCCACCTCCCTTTTGTTCATTGTAGAGAAGAAGCAGTCTTCTCATTCACTGAACAGGCCACCTTAAAAGCTAAACTGACCTCTCCCCAACCTTAGCCCTACCTAAAGCCTTTTACTTTGTATGTTGGTGAAAGGTGGAGTCAGGTCTTAGAGATCTTGACTCAATCCCTGGGACACAATTCCAGACTCCTTCCTTACTTGTCAAAGAAAGTTAGTATCTTTGGGGTGATCCTCCCAAGGCCTTGGAGCAGTGGCTTCCACAATTCTTCTAATTTAGGAAGTCTCTAAGCTCACCCTAGGCCAATCATTGGAGATTCTAACTTCCCACCAGGTTCAGAACATTTTTCCCCTCATCTGAGCTTTAGAATTGGTGAAAGGAATGAGAATGAATATCTATACTGACTTCAAATATGCTTTTCATGTTTTGCATGCTCATAAGGGCTATATGGAAAGAAAGTGGATTTTTGACAGCCAAACATTCCCCCATTAAGTATGCAGGGGAACAATCCACCTCCCATTCAATAAACTCTAGTGCTTCCTTATCATTTCTTGCTTCAAATGTAAATTCCTCTGTTTTTCATTTAAAACTATTCACAACTTGGAACCCTTCTAACTCTCAAACCTTATTATTCTCATTGATGTTTCTTGCTTAGTGGCTATACTGTCCTTGATATTCCTTACATATGTTTTCCATAGACTTAGAGAGATTTTTGTTACATTTTGTAAAGGACAGTAGAAGGGAGAATTCACTTCAGGCCAAGGGAAACAGGCTTGCAGATTTAGCTGCCTATGCTGCTGCTTATTTCCCCATGACTATGGCACCTTTAATTCTCCAATTACTGACTCTTAATATTCCTTCATTGCCTCCTAGGCAAGTAAATTCTGAAAGGGCTATTAAACCCACATCCTGAAGCCTATCTGGAAAAGGGGTACACATTTAAGGAAGGATTCGCAGATGGATTTTGCATATATGTCCCTTGGCAGGGGCTTCAAACTGCTTTTAATTTTTGTTAATATCTGTACTAATTGGGAAAAAGTCTTCCCTTGTAAGACTGAAAAGGCTGTAGAGTTTTTGCTAAAGGAGAGCATTGTCACATAAGGCCCACTGTTCCACTCATTGACCCTTTGAGGAAAAAAAAGCAGGAATTGGAGGAAATGTTCTTTGATATTTATCCTAGGAAAAGCTTTCTGGATGAGAGACATTCATGATAGCCTCATCTTTTCCCCAGTCTTCCTCTGGATGGGGTTCTTGGTTATTGTACCTAGTAACCTCCATACTAATTCCACTCTTCTTTATTCTTTTCTTTTGCTCATATTTAGTCTTGCATTTTTAATCTATTGTGAGAGTTGTTTCTTCCAACTACTTGGTTAACTTGAAATCACCTGATATCTGAGTCTGACATTCAGCATAGAGGCTGCTGACGCCACTTACAAATCACATGTCTTCCCTCTCAGTCCTTTCCCCACTGGGCAGGACCATAACTATGCCCCTTGTCACCCTGAAGCAGCTCCAGAAGATGAGACCTTTCTCTCTTTGTCCCAAATGAATCTGGGTCCAGACTGCTTGAGGTGGGAATGATGTGACAATAGACCAGATGCCCCCACAGCCTCCACATTCCTGTAGTTCTATGGCTGCCAGATGCCAATCTGTTGGTCTGGGATGACAGAGAGTTTCCAAGACAGATAGTGGGAGTTGGTGGAAGTGGGGTCTGTTTCCTATTCATTACTTTAAGCAACAATATCCTATCACCTGCTTGCTTATGTGCTTAATCACTAGAATAGTTCAATATTTCTTAACTAAAGTAGTTCCTAAAAGCTTCCACTGAGGTGTGGGTTTTGGTTATAAAAGGTAGAGGGCAGGTTATAGTTAACACTAAAGAGAAGGACCAGCCTGAAAGTCTAAGTCACAAAGATGCCCTAGTGGAAGAAATATATGAGGATTGGTGTGAGAAATCGTCAAACATATGAAAAAGAGGGGGAATGAATGGGAGGTGAAGATTTCTCAAAGAGTCTATAAGATGGATTAGGTCACACCCTAGGCCAGGGATTCTCAAACTATGGCCTACAGGCCAGATGCGGCCCGCCGGGTTATGGCAAATGGGCTGAGGGATGGAGACAGAGTGTGAGCTTTTGTTTTTACTATAGTCCGGCCTTCCAACAGTCTGAGGGACAGTGAACTGGCCCCCTGTTTAAAAAGTTTGAGGACCACTGCTCCTAGGTCTAAGTTTCAAGAAGTCACATGATCCTTATTCTCAGAGGGCTGTAGGGCAGATAAGGTCAGACCCTACACCTAAGTTTCAGGAAGTCACATGAACTAAAGGAAGTAGACAGCATTGCTGACCATTGGTCAATGGTTACCTTCTCAGTGCATCCAATGAACCCAAGTCTTTTGCTATTTAATTCAATCACTTTTTTTGGCTCAGGGCCAAACATACCATGCTGGGTTGGTCAGTTGGGGTGTTTGTGCCTCTCCGTATTGGATGCTTATCTTCCAACACTATTTCTTTATTTTTATCACCTTTATTCTGTTTATGACTGTGAGAAAAAATCCCAGATTTAAATATATATTAACACATGTCATATACATATATGCTATATATTTTATATAAAAGTATAATAAATATATATAAATGTACATAAAAGTAAAACCAATGATATATGTGTATCATATTATATATAGCTATATATGTTTATATATTTTTATTAGTAATTTGAAGCTTTTGTTTAAAAATTAAAAACCTTTCACACCTAAGATGTAAGATGTTATTACATAGCAAGTTCTTTGATACTGAAAGTAGTCAAGCAAATTCTATTTGTCCTCTGAAAATGAATACAGTTGGAAAGAATTATTGTATGGAGTGGAATCTGACTAAATGTCTAGTTTTGTTACAACTTTTGAAACTAAATATGGGGATGATTGAATAAAAGGGATGAGGAATTAAGGTACACAATGGTCAAAAACAAAACAGATTTTTCAGAAGATACAAAATAAAAAGAGAAAAAAGGATAAACATAAGAAATATAAGTAGGATAGAAGGAAATACAGAGTCAGTAATATAACTGTGGTTGTGAATCAGATGATCTCACCTATTACATGGAAGCAGGCAGTAGAAAGAATTAGGAACCAGAATCCAACAATATAGTGTTTATAAAACACACACTTGAAACAGAAAGTCCTACAAAAAGTTGAAACAAAAAAATGGTGTAGAATTTATTGTGCTTCAGTTAAAATAAAAACCTCAGAGGTAGCATCCATGATCTCAGACAAATTGAAAGCAACAATAGACCTAATTAAAAGAGATACCATATTTTTTCTAAAAGGCAAGGTAGGTAATAAAGTAACATTTTTACAGAAAGTTTCTCTGATAAAGACCTCATTTCTGAAATATATAGAGAATTGAATTAAATTTATACAGATAAGAGTCAACTAATAAATGTTCAATGGATATGAACAAGCAGATTTCACAAGTCAGAGCTATTTATAGTTATTTTAAATGCTTTCAATCATTAGTGATTAGAGAGTTGCAAATTAAAACAAAACTGAGATATCACCTCACACCTCACACATGACAAATGCTGAAGGGATTAGGGGAAAATAAATACACCAATAAACTTTTAGTGGTTAATATAGAAATGTATCATATTATTTCATATGTATTTTTAATATAATTTCCCTTGTCTCCTCAGGAAATAGGAGAGGGAAGGGAGAGAATTTAGAAACTCAGTAGAGAAAGCAAAGAATGTTTAAAATTTTTTAAAGAAAATATCTCAATCATTATGAAATACTTATGTATTTCTTTAAATAACTGTAACCAGAAAAGAGTGAGAATCTATGTCAAAGAAGGCAGACTATTAGAGGCCAACCACATCTGAGGTGATTACCATAAAAATAACTACATTGCAATTTTGTGAATTTTATTTTTCACAATACCTAATCAAGGTATTCAAAAAAGAGATGGGAGCTAAAACTTCTATTCAAATAGAAGAAAATAAAAAGAAGTCAACATTTAGTTGGCAGGAAAATGGGTGCCTGGGGAAAATTCTCTTGAAAAGACTTCCCATATAAAAGTATGATTATTAGCCTCCTAGAAACTTTTCTTCATGCATCAACCTACCTAGGATGATTGCCAATAGCTCCTTCAGGTCCTTTTTACAAGTGAAGAAAGGGAGCATATTGTTAGGGAGGTGAAAAAGGGCCCTGATGGCTGCCCAACACATGACCCCTTATGGTTGACAGAATTCAAACAGAGGTAATATTCTTACATTCTTAGGAGTGTAGGACAGGGGGGCAACATCCCTCCATTTAGGATGACCTGGAGAAGGAAATTACAAACCACTCTAGTATCTTTGCCAAGAAAACCCAAGATGGGGTCATAAAGAGTAGAACACAATTGAACAATAACAAATCTATCCTCCTCAGTTGGTACCTATTGTCAATCTTTCTGGCAACCAATTGCCAACCTATCTCTTTGAAATTAGAGTCAAACTGTATGGCTCAAGTTATGCATTAGAATTGATCATCATATAGTATTGTTGTTGAAGTATATAATAATCTTCTGGTCCTGTTCTTTTCACTCAGCATCAGTTCATATAAGTCTCTCCAGGCCTTTCTGAAATCATCCTGTTGGTCATTTCTTACAGAACAATATATCCCATAACATTCATATTCCACAATGTATCCAGCCTTTCTCCAATTGATGGGAATCCACTCTGTTTCCAGTTTTTGGCACTACAAAGAGTGCTGCTAGAAACATTTTTGCACATATAGGTCCCTTTCCCTTCTTTAAAATCCTTTGAGATGTAAGCCCAGTGGTAACCCTGCTGGATCAAAGAGTATACACAGTTTGATAGCTTTTTTTTTTTTTTTTTTGATAGCATAGTTCCAAATCACTCTCTGAATGGCTGTATGTATTCACAATTGCACCAACAATGTATCATTGTCCCAGTTTTCCCACATCCTCTCCAACATTCAGCATTATCTTTCCCTGTCATCATAGCCAATCTGACAGGTGTGTAGTGGTATCTCAGAGTTGTCTTAATTTGCATTTCTCTGATTAATAATGACTTGGAGCATCTTTTCATATGGCTAGAAATGGTTTCAATTTCTTCATCTGAAAAGTGTCTGTGCAAATCCTTTGACCATTTATCAATTGATTTCTTATAAATTAGAGTAAATTCTCTATATATTTTGGAATGAGGACTTTATCAGAACCTTTGACTGTAAAAATGTTTTCTCAGTTTATTGTTTCCCTTCTAATCTTGTCTGCATTAGCTTTGTTTGTACAAAAGCTTTTCAATTCGATATAATCAAAATTTTCTATTTTGTGATCAATAATAATTTCTAGTTCTTCTTTGGTCACAAATTCCTTCCTCCTCCACAGGTCTGAGAGGTAAACTATCCTATGTTTTTCGAATTTATTTGTAATCTCGTTCTTTATGCCTAGAACATGAACCCATTTTGACCTTATCGTGGTATATAGTGTTAAATGTGGGTCAATGCCTAGTCTCTGCCATACTGATTTCCAATTTTCCCACCAGTTTTTATCAAATAGTGATTGTTATCCCAAAAGCTGGGGTCTTTGGGTTGGCCAAACACTAGATTATTAATGTTATTGACTATTTTGTCCTTTGAACCTAATCTATTCCACTGATCAACTAATCTATTTCTTAGCCAATACCAAAAGGTTTTGGTGACTGCTGCTTTATATTGTAGTTTTAGATCTGGTACAGCTAGGCCACCTTGATTTGATTTTTTTTTTTCATTTGTCCCCTTGAAAGTCTTGACCTTGTGTTCTTACAGATTAATTTTGTTGTTATTTTTTCCAGGTCACTAAAATAGATTTTTGGGAGTCTGATAGGTATAGCACTAAATAAACAGATTAGTTTAGGTAGTACTGTCATCTTTGTTATATTTGCTCGACCTATCCAGGAACACTTAATATCTTTCCAATTGGTTAGATCTAACTTAATTTGTGTGGAGAGTTTTTGATAGTTTTGGTCAAAGGGAAAGTTCCTGACTTTCCCTTGGCAGATAGATTCCCAAATATTTTATATTATCAGCACTTACCTTAAATAGAATTTCTCTTTGTAACTCTATTAGATTTTGTTAGTGCTGTATAAAAGAATGCCTATAACTATGTAGATTTATTTTGTTTCCTGCAACTTTTCTAAAGGTTTGGGTTATTTCTAATAGCTTTTTAGTAGAATCTCTGGGGTTCTCTAAGTATACCATCATATCACTTGCAAAGAGTGATAATTTGGTTTCTTCATTACCTATTCTAATTCCTTTAATCTCTTTCTTAACTCTTAATGCCAAAGCTAGCATTTCTAATACAACATTGAATAGTAATGATAATAGTGGGCAACCTTGTTTCACTCCTGATCTTATTGGGAATGGTTCCACTTTTTATCCCCATTAAATATGATGCTTAATGATGGTTTTAAATAGATGCTATTGACTATTCTAAGAAAAAGTTCATTTATTCCTATACTCTCAAGTGTTTTAATAGGAATGGATATTGGATTTTATCAAATGCTTTTTCTGCATCTATTGAGATGATCATATGGTTTTTGTTAATTTGGTTATTGATATGGTCAATTATGCTAATAGTTTTCCTAATATTGAACCAGCCCTGAATATCTGGTATAAATCTTACTTGGTCATGGTGTATTATCCTGCGGATGATTTTCTGCAATCTTTTTGCTATTATTTATTTTATTTAAGATTTTAGCATCAATACTCATTACGGAGATTGGTCTATAATTTTCTTTCTCTGTTTCAACCTACTTGGTTTAGGTATCAGTACCATGTCTGTGTCATAAAAGAAATTTGGTAGGAGTCTTTTATTCCCTATTTTTTCAAATAGTTTATATAACATTGGAGTTAATTGTTCTTTAAATGTTTGGTAAAATTCACATGTAAAACTATCTGGTCCTGGGGATTTTTTCTTAGGGAGTTGATTAATAGCTTGTTCTATTTCTTTTTCTAAAATGGGACTATTTAAGCAGTTTACTTTCTCCTCTGTTAATCTGGAAAGCCTATATTTTTGAAGGTAGTCATCCATTTCACTTAGGTTATCAAATTTATTGGCATAAAGTTGGGCAAAGTAGCTCCTAATTATTTCTCTAATTTCCTCTTCATCAGTGGAAAGTTCTCCCTTTTCATTTTTAAAACTAACAATTTGATTTTCCTCTTTCCTTTTTCTAATCAGATTTACCAAAGGTTTGTCTATTTTATTGTTTTTTTTTCATAAAACATACTTTTAGTTTTATTTATCAATTCAATAGTTTTTTTTTTACTTTCAATATTATTAATTTCTCCTTTTAATTTTAGAATTTCAAGTTTAGTATTTAATTGGGTTTTTTTAATATGGTCTTTTTCTAGCTTTTTAAGTTGCAAGCCCAATTCATTAATCTTTTCTTTATTTTATTCAAGTAAGCCTCCAAAGATATAAAATTTTCCCTTATTACCTCTTTGGCTCCATCCCACAAATTCTGGTATGTTGTCTCATTGTTGTCATTCTCTTGGGTGAAATTATTGTGTCTATAATTTGCTGTTTCACCCAATCATTCTTTAAGATGAGATTATTTAGTTTCCAATTACCTTTTGGTCTATTTACCCTAGCTTTTTGTTTAAAGTAATTTTTATTGCATCATGATCTGAAAAGAATGCATTTACTATTTCTGCCTTTCTGCATTTAATTTTGAAGTCTTTATATCCTAATATATCATCAATTTTTGTGTAGGTTCCATGCATTGCTGAGAAGAAAGTGTATTCCTTTCTGTCTCCATTCAGTTTTATCCAAAGATCTATCATATCTAACTTTTCTAATATTCCATTTACCTCTTTAACTTCTTTCTTATTTGTTTTGTAGTTTGATTTATCTAATTCTGAGAGTGCAAGGTTGAGGTCTCCCACTATTTTAGTTTTGCTATCTATTTCTTCTTGCAACTCTCTTAACTTCTCCTTTAGGAAGTTAGATGCTATACCACTTGGTGCATATATGATTAGTATTGATATTGCTTCATTGTCTATGCTACCTTTTAGCAAGATATAATTTCCTTATCTCTTTTAATTAGATCAGTTTTTGCTTTTGCTTGATCTGAGATAAGGATGGCTACCTCTGCTTTTTTGACTTCACTTGAAGCATAATAGATTCTGCTGCAGCCTTTTACATTCACTCTGTATCACCCTGCTTTAAATGTGTTTCCTGTAAACAACATATTGTAGGATTTTGGCTTTTGATCCAGTCTGCTATCCACCTCCATTTTATGGGAGAGTTCATCCCATTCCCATTTATGGTTAAAATTATTAATTCTGTATTTCCTGCCATCTTATCCCCAGATTATGCTTTTCTTTTTCTTACCCTCCTTACCCTCCTCCGTAGTATTAAACTTATGGGCACCACTTGCCTCATGCAGCTCTTCCTCTTTATAGTCTCTCCTGCTCCCTTTGAATCTCTTCACCTTTCTTGAACCTTTCCCTTATTACTCTTTTCCTTTTCCCTTTTCCTCTCCCCTTTCCTTTCCTCCTTTTAACGAGGTGAGAGAAGTTTCTCTGTAAACCAAATATGTCAGTTATTTTCTCTTTGAGCCAAATCTGATGAAAGTAAGATTCATACAATATTCCTCCCCCTCCCTAAATTCCCTCAGATATGATAGGTTTCCTTTGCTTCTTCGTGGGATGTAGTTTCCCTCTTTTTATCTTCCTTTTTCCCTTTTTCTGATACTATCCCCTTTCCATTACTACTTCCCCTTTTTTTAATATCATATCAGTAAAATCAAATTATACATGTTCTCTTTATGTATGTCCATAAGAGAAATACAGTTCTCAAGAGTTCTTTTTACCTTTTCCTGCTTTTCTTGAGTCCTATATTTGGAGGTCAAATTTTTTGTTTATTTTTTCTTTTTTCATTAGAAACATGTGGAATTCACTTGTTTCATTAAATGTCCATCTTCTTCCCTGGAAGAAAATGCTTTGTGATCCTTATTGTGACTCCTTGGTATTTAAATTGGTTTTTTTTCTGACTGCTTGTAATATTTTTTCCTTAGTCTGGTAGTTCTGAAATTTAGCCATAATATTCCTTGGGGTTTTTATTTTAGAGTCTTTTTCAGAAGGTGTTCGATGAATTCTTTCTATGGCTTTTACCTTCTTATTCTATTACCTCTGGGCAGTTCTTTTTGTTGATTTCCTGTAAAAATACTGTCTAGGCTCTTTTTTTATCATAATATTCAGGAAGTCGAATGATCCTCAGATTATCTCTCCTTGATCTATTTTCCAGGTCTGTTGTTTTTCCAAGTAGATATTTAACATTTTTTTCTATTTTTTTCATTTTTAAAAAATTTTGCTTGACTGATTCTTGATGTCTCAATGAAGCATTCATTTCTGTTTGTTCAGTTCTGATTTTTAATAAGTTATTTTCTTCATTAGCTTTTTTATTTCTTTTTGTATATATCCAATTGAGTTTTTAAATGAGTTGTTTTGCTCTATGGATTTTTTTTTCCATTTCACTAATTTTTTTACTGAGTTATTTTCTTTTTCCAATTCACAAATCCTACATTCCTTGGAGTTCTTTATCTTCCAATTCATAAATTCTGTTTCTCTGAACTCCCTGAGAGTTCTTTACCTTTTCCAATTCACATTTCAGGAAGTTGTTTTCTTTTTCCACTTCATCAAATTTTTCTTTAAGTTAGTTATAAGCCTTTTTCTGTACTCTCTTGCATAGCTTCTCTTTTCTTTCCCAAATTTTCTTTTAGCTCTTTATAAAGATTTTTTTTATAATTTCTTCTAGAAAAGCGTTGTGTGATGGGGAGCAGGTTACATCCCCCTTTGGGGTTTTGTCTGGAGATTGTCTTCTAATAGTCTCCTCGGGGTTGAAAACCTGCTCTCTTTCTGTATAGAAGCTGTTAATGATTTGAGTTCTCTTCACTTTTTTACTCATTTTTTTAAAAGTCCTTGGGGTCTGCCTTCAGGGTAAGGAGGTACCAGCTTCCTCCAGAGAACAGGGACGAATAGATGGATAGTAGCTGTCCTGCAAACAAGCTACTAAGAGCAGCAAAGTTGCGAGTGCTCTGGGAAGAGTCCTGCACCAGAAGGGTTTCTGCCCTGGGAATAGTCTCATGGATCAGCACCTGCCCTGGGGCTAGCAGCTGAGCAGAGAAAGTGTCACTGCCCAGGCAGAATTCTATGGATTAGTGGCTGCCCTGGGCTAGTGGTTGAGCAGCATCCTGCTGTGAGTGGATTAGCAGCTGCCCTGGACAGAGCCCCTGGCTGTGCAGATTAGAGGCTGCCCCCTGCTGAGCACCCTGTCTTGTAGAAGTGTGGTTGCCCCATGCAAAAGCCCCATGCTGTAAAATGCAGCTGCACAGCTGTGCTGTGTTCTGTTCTGAGTCACTCACTTCCGGTGGCATGTGGGTGTAGCCAGATCCTGTTAGATTCTGGCATTTTTTTTTTTTTTGAGTATACTCTACCATTGCCCTTTTTGTAACTTCTCTGCTAATCTATTGCTTTGCAATCAAAGCAGAGCAGCCAACCTGTGGTAGAGATCACACCTGTCCCATCTCACTCAGTATGCTAGTCTCTGGTTCTATCTCTCTGCCCGTGCTAGCCTGCTTCCACCAATCAGGACAAACCTTTTCTGGCGATCTTCCAGATTATCTTTAGCTGGTAAATAAATTGTTGTACTTCCAACATTTGTGGATTTTACCAGTCAAGCACTATTTTTGAGACTGAATTTGGTAATTAGTAGTAAGTGTATGAGAAGAGCTTAGAATGTTGTGTGTGTCTTCTCCACCATCAGATTGTTAGATTTATTGACATATAATTGGGCAAAATATATCCTAATGATTAATTTAATTTCCTCTTCATGTTGTTTAATTAAGTTTATTGAGTCCCATATGTTTACTCTCATTTTTACCTTATTTATGCTTCTCTTGAGTCTTATTGAATATCAATTTTTTGCTTTAGCTTCATTCTTCTCCTCATGAAAGTTTTCTATCTTATTTAATGATTACTTTATCCTGGAAAGATTATGTTCAATTTTGCCAGATAGATGATTCTTAGTTGTAATCCTAGCTCCTTGGACTATCATGTTCCTTAATTTCCAATTCTTTAATGTCATAGCCCCTGAGTCCTGTGTAATCCTGACAGTGTTTCTTTCTGGCTTGCAATAACTTTTACCTTGATTTGAGGGTTTTTGAATTTGGCCATAATATTCCTGAGAGTTCAGGTGCTCCTTCTAAGTATGGCTTTCAGATATGCTGGTGATTCTTTATTATTTCTCCTGAATCCATTTTTCCAGGTCAGTTGTTCCAATGAAACATTTTACATTTTCCTTTATTTTTTCTTCTTTTGATTTTGTCTTAATTTTTCTTGATGCCTTATAGAGTCAGTATTAGCTCCCACTTGCCCAATTCTAATTTTTAAGAGATTATTTTCTTCAGTTAACTTTTGTACTTCTTTTTTAATTTGGTCAATTCTACTTTAAGAAGTGAATGTGAGGAATAAAAGATGGGGCTGGGAATTCTGTGAATAAATTTTGAACTAGAGGACATGGGGCTACAATTTGTATATAAATGGAGCTTCCACCTGATCCTAGGAACATAGGCTTTAGAACTGAAAGAAAAATTAATGGTCATAATTCCAATGTCTTTTCTTTACAGAGGAGGAAATAGAAGTGGAATGAAATTATATGAATGTCACAAGGCCACACAGACTAACACATATAATTTGTTGGGAAATAATTTGTTCACAGACTCCTTTGTCCACTGTCTATCAAAAAAGGTACAATGTTCAGCCATCCTCCCCCACCCCCGACTCTATCTTATATCATAGCTTACAACTAGTCAACCGACAAGAATTTACTAATAAGTGAGAGAGAGAGTATTTAAAGTTAAAACCAAAATGGTGAGTTTGAGTGACTGGGAGAGTGAGACTATCTTCCATAATAATAGGGAAGTTTAGAAGAGGGGAAGGTTTGAGGGTGAGAAAGAACAGGAGATAATGAGTTCTATTTTGGGCACATTGAATTTAAGATGTCTGTGGGACTGAAGGAAAGTTATATGGAATATCCACTCCCTATGGAAATATTTCATGCCTTAGAAAATTAATCCTATAAGTGTCAGAGAATCTGCTGAGAAATTTAGGGTGAGGTGGGTAAACTACAGAACTTTCTTAGAGAATATATGGCTCTCCCACAATTTTGGC
The DNA here is from genome assembly GCF_048593235.1 of Sminthopsis crassicaudata. Taxonomy (NCBI): domain Eukaryota; kingdom Metazoa; phylum Chordata; class Mammalia; order Dasyuromorphia; family Dasyuridae; genus Sminthopsis; species Sminthopsis crassicaudata. Next base: position 300,398,481 of record NC_133619.1, on the reverse strand, counting down.
ATTTTGATTTGGGATTTGACTTCTACGCAGGACCTCTGACTCCAACTAATTCAAGTTTGAGCTGTATGAAGGGAATCAAGGAGATCTAGGAGCCTTCCTTGGCTATTTGGAGGGAGCATTATGGGAAGGTGCTCACATAATAGGAGACTTGGAACAGGATCCAGAAGCCATGCCCAAACTGCTCTCTACTGATACTTCAGATATTTTTTTTGTTCTATTTCTTCCAGTTGAAAAGATAGTATTATTATGTACCAAAAAAGGTACAATGTACTGCCACTCCTTCACTCCCATGACATCAACTCTGGATTCATTTGACAGCAGAACTCTTCCCAGGTCCAAGTTGACTGTGTGATTCTTTCATCTCCAAGGAGATCTGCTGTTAACAGAATTCTGAAAAGCTGCTGAGAAGCTTGTGGGCTGGGCTTGAATTGGGCTTTTGGGAAAGCATCTAGAAAATGTTCTTTAAGAATATATAACCCTCTTGTCAATATCCATTTTGGAGATCTGGAACTCAGTCCCCATAAGGAAAAATGGCCCTTTCTTGGGCATCCAGTCCTGTCACAGTCTCCTCTACTGTGCAGTTGAGAACAAGGGGGTGAGGGTGACCTAACTTTCCTCAGTTGAAAGGTCTTCAGCTGGAGGGCAAGCCTCAAATTTCCTTCCTCTCTCCATACTAACTTCAGGGAGCTGTCCTGGGAAGAATTTAACAACTCCTTCCATAACCCAATCTTAAGATTCTTTTTCTCCAAAGGACCAATCACTGAGACAGTTCCTGCCTCTTTGAATTGTAGCATGTTCTCTCTGCTTGGGACCCTCTGCCTCATTTTAGGAGCTACTCTCTTTCTGGTCCTCATCCTCCTAGGGATTCAGATTCACTGAGGGAGAATTCTGCAACAAGGTGAATCACACGGGATAAGGTATGTATGAGTGAAGGGAGGAAACAACAGGGATAAGGATTTTGGACAAGAGCAAATTAGGTAACTTTAGGATTGGATATGATCTGGTTTTCAAGCCCCAAATGGCTCCAATTGTCATTAATCCAGGAGAAATTAAACTGTGAGCACAGAGCCTATACTAGGTATGAGATTCTAACCAAGGTTACATTGTATAGTGCTGAGCAGTGACCTGAATGTGAACAGAAAGTAGATTGAGGAAAATACCTGAGACAAAAATATATCAGGTGATGGGCTTAGGTGCAGAGTCTGATCCATAGCCATTTGTCTCAGTTTTGTTCAACTATGAGGATTCTCTTTATGAAACCAAGAGATTGATTACCACCTGACAGGAAACAAGGAAGATCGTCTGAGCAGTCCAGGTAGGTATATCTATTGCCCATCCTTCTTGTTTGGATACTCTGGATATGACCTTTGGTTAGTATCAGAATCTATGGCATCTTCAGAAATCTTTACCTATACCTATCTGTTTTGACTCCTCACTCCAACATTTTTGTTTTCATTTCCCATTTTCTACATTGACAGGAAGGTCTACAGTCCAATTCTGAGCACTGAGCTTCATCTCCAGATGGAAAATGCCCAGAGCTCTTTTTTTTTTTGGTTCTGATGTTTTTTTTTAATATTTTTATTTTCCTCAGTTACATTCAAAACATGTTTTACATTTATTTAAAAATGTTGAGTTCCAGATTCTTTCCCTCATTCCCATTCTCAGTCCCCATTAAGAAAGAACATGTAAAGTTATGCAGAACATTTCCATGAAAGTCATGTTGTAAAAGAAAACATAGGTCCCTCTCCCAAAGGGAAAAAGAGATAGACATAGACATAGACAAACAGACAGAGACAGACAGACACACACACACACACACACACAGAGAGAGAGAGAGAGAGAGAGAGAGAGAGAGAGAGAGAGAGAGAGAGAGAGAGAATATGTTTCAATCTGTATTAGTCACAATCAGTTCTTTCTCTGATTATGGATAAGATTTTAGTCACTTGTCCTTCAGAGTAGATGTGAATCATTGTATTGCTGAGAATAGCAAAGCCATTCACAACTGATCATCCCACATCATTACTTTCACTTTGTACACAATACACTTCACTTTGCTTGAGTTCATGAAGGACTTTCCAAATCTTTCTGAAACCATCCTGCTCATTAGTTTGCATAGAACAATAAAATTCCATCATAATCACATACCATAATTTATTCAGCCATTCCCTAATTGGTGGGCATCCCTTAGTTTCCAATTTTTTGCCTTCAGAAGAGATCTTATATTAATATTTTTGTATATATAAGTCCTTTTCCTTTAAAAAAATCTCTTTTGGGATTCATGCTTAATAGTAGTATAATTAGGCTAATTTTGTAGCTCTTTGGGAAAAATTCATATCTTTTGATCATTTATCAATTGGGGCATGGTTCTTTTTTTTTTTTTTTTTATAAATTTGACTAAGTTCCCTCTATGTTTGAAAAATGATGTCTTATCAGAAAAGGTTCTCATGTTCTTTTGTCAGTTTCCCACCAATTATAGTGCCTGTAAGTTCAGGATAGGGCCCTCATCATTTCAGGTCAAAAGATACAATGATTTCATTTCTGTAAGAGGATAGCCAACTCAATAGAACTGATTAACACCATTATACAATTTCTTTTAGATTCAGCTTTCTTGTTGCAAACAGAATTGGAGCAAAAAGGCTTAATTATCAATAAAAGATAATAACATGAAGCTGTGAATGACACTGTTTCATATTCTTAGACTTTCCCAATCACATTAATTGTACCAATCCTCATAAGCAGAGCCACCTTCCTCTCTGGCCAGCCCAGGCTGCTCACTCACTAATAAAATTTTAATTTTTCACATTTCCCCCCTACCCTCAGTAGCACCCATTTATTGGAAAAACAATACCCATGACATGCTGAGATTTTTAGGACATAACTTATTTTATGTTAATAATATCTTGTCAATCAAGTTCTTCACTATTCAAATATGAAGACTTCCAAGAAGGTAGTATAAAGTTTTTCTCACTTTTGTGAGGTCTTTTAGTCTCACCAGAAATATAATAATATGCCAGTGTTATTAACTAGTTTTCTTCCTTCCTCCTCCAGACATAGAGATCTCATGTTCCCTCTCAGATGGATAGAAGACTTTGAATTCAGGATCGTAGTTCTTTTCAATCCTTTTTACTATCTTCCATAAAAGCTTCTTGATTCAAAGATCAATCCATCCAATTTGCATCCTAACTCAGGTCTCTGCTTCAACATTATACTCTGTCCTAGCTGGTGAGAGAAATGATTATTAATAACCAACTCTAGGGGAGACCCAGGCTTTCTCCCTGTCCTATTTCCTTTGAACCTCAGTCTTTGAAAAACTTTATTGACCTCTGCTAAAAATTTACCCCACCTACACCATCTCATTTGGTTGAATTCCTACTAATTGTATTATACTCAGTTTTAATAAGGATAAAATTTTTTTTATTAAATTGCCCAAGGTTCAGAATGATTTGCAAGTAAATGATGTAATCAAAGTCATATCCTTCATCCCCTCATTAAAATACATTACACATTATAATATTCATTTTCTTTCACTACTTGTTAATCAATCAGAATCAAATGCCATCCTCAGGAACACCCCTCTTTCCAAGAGCATATAAGTGTCATCATCCCTTTTGTTAATACTATGCTAGCATTATTAATAAAATAATTTATTTTTTCTTCTTCAATTTTTTAATGTCATACTGATCATAATCTAGATTGAAAATATTTCTATAAAGATAACTTATCCCACAGGCCCTATCCCTTCCCTCCAATTTCCATATTGTACTTTATTCAAAAGCTTTGTGAGATAGGATCCACTCATAAATGTTATTCTTTCAATAAGCATATCTAAAGCACCTATTATATGCTCCTAGGTGCATATGCTGCCCTGTCAATGATATAGAATAAGTCTGATGAGGTACTTTCTTCTTATGTGAAATATCATAGTATATGTGTCATGTATGTCTAATAGTCCTTGAGAGTAGTTGTCATTGTGCTGATGAGGAGAGGCCTTGTGAATCCTTTTATCTGGCCCCCACACTCACAAGGGGCAAAACCACAGTTTTCCCTGTTTCTTCCTCTTCCCTACTTCCTCCCTATTAATCTTGACTTTATCTCTATGCAGAGATGCCTCTGCCCCTGGGGGAACCTTCTTTCCCCAAACACAGCAGGGAGGAATATGGGAAGGGCAAAGGCCTGAGTTGGTAGCTCACTGTTATTTTTCAGTCATTTCTGTCATGTCCAATGCTTCATAACCCCATTTGGATTTTTTTGGGGTAAAGATACAGAATGGTTTGCCATTTCCTTCTCCAGTCTATATTACAGATGAGTAAACTAAGTCAAATAAGATAAAGTGACTTGCCCAGGGTCATACAACTAATATGTGTCAGAGATCTTATATGAATTTGAGTTTCTTGACTCCAGGCCTGACACTGTCATTTAGTTGTCCCAAGTGGCATCTAACATGTTGATATAATAGGACTCTGTGGTCCCTTGATCTTTGTGGGGGGTAGGCCTGGGTTAGAAAACTCTGAATCTCCTGACAACCCCTCCTTGCCCTTTTCACCATTATGGACCTGGAAATTAGTCCCTCAATTCATCCAGAGATCACTCCCTAGCTCTGGGACTTAGAAAGCTAAATAAAATTGAACCCCAGTCTTTGCTACCTTCTAATCAGAGGCCCACTGAGACTACTCAGTGTCAATAAACCCATTTTTGCCAGAACCTCACTTGGAGATTGGGACTGTAAATTCTTTCGCAAATCCTGTGATACCAGCCTGGAGACCCTCAAATGCTGTTAGGGTGTCTCACCCTCAATAATGCCATCTCTAATTCCTCCTATCTCTCAAGCTCATAATTTAGTTTATCTACTATTGAATCTAATTCCACATTTTTCTCTCTCCCTCAAGTTTAAAACATGAATCAATATATACCTTGTCTAGAGCTCTAACCACCATGCACAAAAGCTATTCTGGTGAATATAAAATCTTTGATTGCTTTTCTTGGCATTTTATTTCAACTTCTTTCCCTCTACTGCTTTCCAGTACAATGGTTGACATTCTTTCATAGAAAAACAACAGAAAGCAAAACAAAATCTTAAGAAGTAGGGCACAAATATGGAGATTAGAAGTACTACACCAGAGTGGAGGAATGGTGTGTGATAATAAAGATGCTTTGGTAGCCTGTAAGCAGCTAGGATGTGGAACTGCTGTGGAATGTGGGAATTGGATGAGGGTTTAGTTTCCACAGAGTTATGAATCAGAAAAATGAAATTGAACCCTAAGAAATGAAGATTGGGCAAAGGAGGAAACAAAACTAATGGAGGGAAAATATAATCAGAGGTGGGAACTTAGAATAAAAAACGTGTTGTAAAATGCAATTAGAGATGAAGATTCACTCACAAGTGGAAGGGAAAATGTAATTAAGGACTTACACTTACATGGGAAAAAAGATGTCATGCTATAATTGGGATTAGAGACTCACATGGGAGAAGTAGATACTCCAGATAGGCTGTAACCTTTGTAGTATTCAGTCAATAGGGAGTCTGGGGAAGCACTGAACTATGTCCAAATAAGGTGAACACCAAAGGGAAGATGTACTTAATGATAGGGATAGAGAGAATAGGAGCTCTGGATGGGCTGTAACTTCTGTAGTACCCAGATAAGGAGGGGAAATGGGGAGGGACTTGTATTTCCAGACATAGAGTAAAAGACTGCATTTATAAGTCTGCCTATTCTGTAGGCCACCTGTTGCTACAGTTGGACTTTTAACTTCTTGCCTCCTAAAACCAATGGAATTATTTCTCACAGGAGGCCCATGGGAATGTGTACTTTGGGGAAGGCTCAGGACCCATCTGGCTCAGTGAGATTGTTTGTAATGCCCAAAAATTGAGTCAGAGGAAGCTAAAGACTTTATAAGACACCAAGAAATAATAAAATTAAGTCAAAAGAATGAAAAAATAGAAGAAAATGTGAAACATCTCTTTAGAAAAAACACTACAAAAGAAAGCCATATTAATTTTTCTATATTCTATTGTATTTTCATTTTTTGTTAAATATCTCCCACGTATATAGAATAGTTATTTCACAATGTTTTTTTTAAAGAAAAACAACTAATCTGGAGAGCAAATCAAAAAGAAATCATATAAGAATAGTCAGAGTATTGGAAAATTATGATTAAGAAAGGATCTTGATACAATATTATATTACATGAAATTATGAAGAAAAACTACTCTGAAGTTATAACAAGAACGCAAAGCACTGATCACGACCTAAAAAAGATGCCAGAAGAAAAACATACAGGAATATCATAGCCAAGATTCAAAGTTCCCAGGTTAAGGATAAAATATTGCGAACAACAAGAAAAAAAAAAAAAAACAATTTAAATACCATGGAATTATAATATGGATTGCACAAGACCTAACAACTATTCTATTGAAGGACTCTATGGTCCTTCTTGGAATATTATAGTTCATAGAGTAAAAGTGATGTGATTGCACCAAATGATGAATTTGGGATTTAGGTGTCAGATGATGAGATTGAGATCCAGTGATGTTGATGTAGGTATCAAGTGTTGGGGGTCAATCATGTGAAGAATTCACAAAAAATTCATTTTTGATAAAAGATAGCTTTATTTAGGAGAAGTGGTTACACACAAAATGAAGAAATACAATAAACACCAGGAATGGTAAATATGAAATGGAGTTGAGAGAGCATATAGCAATTAAAAATGGAAAAGATAACTTTTCTAATGGAACTCATAATTAACTAGGAGAAATGGAACACCCCATGAGGCTGGAGTATGGTTAAATCCATAGAAGAGTTTAGTACCTAAAAGAGTTAGCTAAAAGGAGAATGGCAATGAAAAATGAAATGTGGCCCATCTCAAAATCCATAAAATGGACATCTTCAGAAATTTCTCCCCAACTCTGCCAGTTAGACTTCCAACATATTAGCTTCCTACAACCCCTCTCTGCACTAGTAGATTGGTCCAGCAGCTCCTTTCTTGGAGTCTCTCTTAGCTTTGTTTATAGAGGAGAAAAGCACAAAGCTCAAATTATCTGGGTTTAAATGGGGAACACAAAGAGAAAGAAAGAAGTTTCTTTTTCATTCTGTGAATGATCCTAGTGACTATTGTACTGTTCCAGAAGCACACCAAGGTCAGGACATATTCTCCTTATATTAATATTCAGTGATTCCATGCTTTTTCTTAATTTTGCTGAGAGATTGACTGAGGAGAAAAAATTCATGTAATTCATACTAAGAATAAAATGACCAAGGAAAAAGAAACGAAGTTTTAAAATCCATAATAGCAGATTTTTCTGGCAGGACTTTAGGTAATGGTATAGAAAATCAATTTCTTTGGGCTAAGAAATAAACTCAGGAGACCAAGTTCAGAGATTTCTTAGGAAGCAAAACTTTAAAGCAAAAAACTTGAATTTTTCTAAAAACTAATTCCATTAATCCGTAATTGACTTTTCCTTTCTTCCAAGAACATTTTCATCTACATGAACAATACTCAGCAGTCCCTGGAGGAGCAGCCTCTCCCAACTACTGCTGGACTCAAAACTACCATGTTTCATACACCCCTTTTTCTAAACTCTATGTAAAATGGTACTTTTTTGGTATCAATCAATAAGTATTCAATAAGAGTATTTATGTACCTATGCTAGATGCCTGGTACACAAGTACAAAGAATGAAAAAAATCCCTATTGATAAGGAACTTGTGTTTTAATTGGGGAGATAAGTATTCATACCTGTGTGTATATGTATATACATGTGTACATATGTACACATATGTGATCTATTTATACACATATACACACATGAATATGAAAATAAAGTGTGTATATATACAATTTCAGGAAGATCATCAGAGAGAGGAGAATGACATGAAAAGAGCAAAGATTTGAGATAGGAAGATCAACCAGAAAGCTATGGCTGTAGTCTAGATATGAAATGATGAGTGAGGTAGCTGATGTAGCACCAAATGTTATTTAGGGGCTGAGAACAGATTTGGGTTGGGGTAGGCTGTGGGCAACAGTCATATCAATGGATTATACTTATTGGTAGAGTTAAAGAATCATTCATAAAACTAAAGGATGGCTCTTCAAATCCCCACAAGGCTTATAGACCTCCAAAGCTAGAGGAGATAATTTCCTTACTGTATACCTGTGATTTACTGACCCATACATCCCATATTCTCAGACTACATATTTCTAGAATTCTGAAAAGTAAAGAAAGACTGGGAGTGATTGTCTAATTCAGGGGGGGGGAAACTTAGACGAAGGAAGAGGAAGAAAAATTATGCTATACAAATGGTAATACTGTTGTACAGAGAGCAGAATTTCACATAGAGAATGAATTCTTGATGGCATTTCATGGAATTTCACATTTCAAAAGTTAGAACAGAACTAGGTATTTGTTATTTCTACTCCATACAATAATTTTTTTTCCTTTTCAGAGGACAAATAGACTCTACTCAAATACTTTAAGTATCAAGGAACTTGCTACCTAACAACATCTCACATCTTAGTTATGAAAGGTTTCCAATTTTTAAACAAAAGCTCCAAATTATTAATAATATATATTATATAATTATATATAGTATTATTTGTTATACTTTTATATATAACATATATAACACAGAGACATACACACACATATATATATAATCTGTGTTAATGACATTATATATATATACATATACATATATATATATATTTAATCTGGGATTTCTTCTCACAGTCATAAAAAGTATGAAGATGATAAAAGTAAAGAAATAGAGTTGGGAGATAAGCACCCAATAAACACACAAATAAGCTGTTGATGATTTGAATTGATCCAACTGGGCTGAAAACAAGCCCAGTTATTATACAAGGAAAGTGATTAAACTGTTCATACCCTTTGACTCATTTACAAATCACATATGCCCTAAGGAGTTCAAAGACTCATCTCGGGACCTTGTAAAGAACCCTGCCTTTAGAGCCTGGGTTCTAATGCTTACTTAGTCTTCCAGTCTATAAAATGAGGGAAGTAGAATAAAAAGTCTTGGAGTTCTTTTCAAGCTCTAAATCTGTGATTCCATGATAGGGGGGAAAAAAAAAAAAAAAAAAAAAAAAAAAAAAAAAAAAGGTCCTATGTATGCTAAACTGCTGAGTGAAGCATTTTATAATAATAATGACTAAAAAAAATCCCAAAAATTCCAACGAATACTTAACCATTGTACAGGGGTTGAACAAAAATATCTATCTGAATGAAATGGATTTTTTTCATGGAAATGACAACTATGAGAAGCTTAGAGAAACTATAGAATATTCATATAAGCTGATGAAGAACAATGTAAGCAGAACCAATGGAACAATATACACAATCATAATATTTTTTTCAAAACTAAAAGAGAACTCTCATTGATAATTAAAATGATCAGGGTTAGAGTCAAGATGATGGAATATCAGGAAAAAATGTACCAGAGCTCTTATTCACTAAACTCCTCTCAATAGATCTAGAAATTGCACTAGAATAAATCCTGATAGGGAAATTCAGAAAAAAAAAATTACACTGAGCCCTTTATCTGGCTAAAGTCTGTATAAGGAGACATTTGGAGAGGTTTGAAGACACTGACTGAGTTGGGGCAGGAATATTTCCATCTACATACTCCAAGCCCCAGGGACAGGTTGCACACCAAAGCAAAAAGAGGTTCCAGATAAATCCCAGATCACTCGACATACTGGGGCACTACAATGTGGATGTATGCTCTCAACTGGCAGCTTAGTTACTGCTGTCCAATTTAGTCACGGATCTAGAGAAGGCTGTGCTCCAAGGGGATAGTTTCAAGAAACCTAGACTTGTACAAACTGATGCAAAATGAAGTGAACAGAAACAGAAAAAATTATACTCTTATAGCATATGGTAAAGGCAAACAACTTTGAAAGAATTCAGAACTCTAATCAGTGTAATGGCCAAGAATTTCAGAATACTTAATGTGGATATCAGAGGACATAGAGTTAAAAGGATTAATAATGTAGTCCTCAGGACTTCTAGTTTTTCCTGGCTGCTCAGCTATATGTGACTTCAATAAGACTGGACTACTGCAGAAATAATTAATACCCTTTCCCTGAAATTGAGGAAGTACAAAGCTCCAAAAATCCAGAACAGTAGATGACTATAAAGGACCAAAAGAGTTCATAGTAACAAAACACTGGCAAGATGGCAGCAGAAAGCAGTGTGGCCCAGAGAAAACCCATCAGAGGACCTCAGTTCAACAGACGAAGTAGTTCCCCTGATGTTATCATTGTAGAAGAGCTGCACCTAATCATAAAAGGAAGAACTTTGGCAGTTGTGCAGTATGCAAAGTGTGAGTTTTCCCTGGGTATGGGTCCCAGGCCATGGGATTTCCTGGATATATCCTCTTCCTCTACTATTGGTGCAGCAATTTGTAAAGTAAGCTAGGTGATACAATGACTAGAGTACCAGTCCTAGAGTCAGGAAGATCTGAGTTCAAATCTGGCCCAGACATTTATAAGTAGTGTGACCCTGTGGGAGTCACTTAACTGCTATTTGCCTCAGTTCCTGATTTGTAAAATGGGGACACATTGGAGAAGGAAATGGCAAATTGTGCAAATATATTTGTGAATAAAATGCCATTTGTCCTGTAGACAAATGAAAGGGGTCCCATAGAGTTGGACATGACTGAACAACTCAACAAAATCCTACGTGGTTGGGGAGATCTTTCTTGTCATTTATAATGTTTTGTTGAATAATGAAATATCTTTTGGTTGGACAACTGTATCTTGTGATGATTGTAGTTTTAAAAAAAATTGTAGAGTCTCAAGAACTATGGAATGGAATGGATGCTGACCAACAAAGTGCCTCAAATCTGACATAATTTTCAGTGTGTCTATATGTGAGTATGAGTAACTCAATACTACACAAAGAAACTCCTTCACATAATAATGTTGATACTTGAAGGAAAGAAGAAATATTAGCTACTCTAATTCTGTAAAGCATAATTACAACCTTTCTCTAAATGGTCAAAGATAGTTATTATAGTGATGAGGTTTAGGTTTTGGGGTTCTGGCAAACAAAATATGAAGTTTTAGGAACCCCCCTTCTGGTGGCACAATTGAATAGGATTGGAATTCTCTAGCTTAGGGCTGAACTAACCCCACCCACCTAGATAACAGAATGAAGGTGTTTATCTTATTTCCCTCAGGTGGGGTCCAAAGAGACTCTCTCCTTCTTGGAGTTTTAGAGAGTTTCGGGGTCCCTTCCTCAATAATGATGAGGCAAACGTGGGGCAAGGACTTTTGCTTATCCTGACAAGGACTTATTCTGAGCCCTTCAGAGGAGCTAGCCGGGACCTTCACATTTTGGGGCCCGAACAGGGCCCACGTTGGGCGCCAAAATGTAAAGTTCTGTTGTCTCCAGAAACTGCCAATCGCTCTCTGGGAGGAGATCTGCTGTTTCAACTCAATCTCCTGGCCAGACTCTTCTTCCTGTAGAGAGCCGTCCCAGCTCTGACCTAGAGTAGACTCACTTCTCTGGGCCCAATGTTGTCTCCTTTATCCTCCCAGAGAAGGGACGTGTGAGAACTCAAGGGCTTGTGGGAAAATTACTTCAACCAATGAACTTGCTCCTTTTAAAGGTTGTGTAAACTCTTTTTCAGATGTAAACTCCTCCTCAGAAATTCAAAGGGGTAAACTCCCCTTAAAGGCCTGAACCAAAGGTGTGAACTAAAGAATTGTTAAGTACAGACTTAGCACTTAGTAAGAACCTAACATCTTCATGAAAATGCATGCTTCTGGTAAGAAAATTTTAATATTTTTGAAGCTGAATAACTCTGATGAATAACATAACATAACCAATTGTCATTGGGCAGTTCTCCCAACAGCCAATTCTGTGTGTGGATGATGTCATAAAGCACTTTTTCTGATTGGTCTCTATGGTAGCAGGAGTGTACACAGTAAACTCTTCATATTCTTGACGAGAGTGTTGGGATAGGTGGTGTGAACTTTGCTGTTCATAGTATTTTGTAGCTTCAGTTGAGAAAGTGTGATTTTATTGCACTTTCCAGTGCTGACTTTGGAAAGTGAGGTAGGTGTTGATCTCACTCATATACCATTGACACACTATAGGCATTTCAAACTCAGTATCTCTAAAACTGAACTAACTACCAATCCCCTCTTGAAGTTTCCTCTATTCTTGGTTTCCCTTTTCTTTTAGAGGGCACCACCACTCTCTTAGTCACCCAAGCTCACTATATGCCCATCATCTCCTTTCTCACCCTGCCTATATGCAATCAAATATGAAAGTGTTAGCTTTTACCATCCAAAATCTGTCCACAGCTTTTGTTTAATATTGTCCTATGTTGTCACATATTATCTTAGTTGCATTGCAAAGGTAATATTTAGTTCTCTTTCCAGAAATTAATTTTGAATTTTTCTTAGGTGCTAATTTTACTCATTAGCATCGATAGAGTAGATTAATCTTATACTCAATATTTCTCATATTTCTCTTTTCAGATACTCTAATATTTCTAACTTGCCTTTTACTTTTTTGTACATTGCCTCTCTCACAGTCTCCCATTATCACAACCAATAACTATCATTGGACATATCATTCTTTCTACATCTAACCAAATGCTGAAAACTATCAAATGTTTGCCATCTGCACTTATTCTATCTACCCTGTGATTTTTTACTCCTTTACTGTGATTACCCAAGTACAGGCCTCATTCAAGTTCATCATGAGCTATTCCATTAGCTGCCTGAGTAGTCTCCTGCCACGAGTCTTACCCCACTCAGATGCATCTTTCCCTCAGCTGGATTCAAAATCATTTTGGAAAGTGCAGGTGTCAGATCATCTAGCCCTCAATCAACTCTATTGACTTCCTAATATGTTGAAGACTGACAACAAATCCATGTTTGGAATTTAAAGTTCTTTATAATTTGGTTCTCTATAATCATATTGTTCAACAATCACACAGATAAACACACCACTTTCCAGTCATTGTTACACTAAGATAAAATATTTAGAGGTATAAAAATCCTTGGAGGATAATGTAGTACAACCCCTTGTTTTAAATTTTAGCAGACAGAGCCCCAGGAAATTTAAATTACTTGCCCAAGGACTTAAAGGTAAGAAGAACAACAGATGAATCTGGTCCTTGGTTTTGGGTATTAGAATAAGAAAAAAAAAAACTAGTATGTTTTGATCTTCATTTAGATTCCACATTTCTTTCTCTTGTTTTAGATAGTTGTATTGCGGAGAAGAGCTAATTCTATCAAAGCTGATAACTGCAAAATGTTGCTGTTACAGTGTACAATATTCTCTTCTTCGGTGCTGGACTACGCTCTCCTTTCACCCAAAAGAGACAGATCGACCTTTCCTGACGTCCTTCCAAGCTTTGATATACAGAAAAATTCTTTCATTCTTGTCTCTTTCTGGGTTCTGCTGTTATTCCTGACTTGACTCAAAGGCTTGATTTCATCTTGATTCTAAGGGAAACCAAGGAGAACTCAGACAATTTCCTGGCTTCTCTACTTCAACATGGCTTTGCCTCTTCCCCATTATCTTTTAACAGACATTTGTTGCCCAAGTATACGCTTAAGTATTCTTGGTCAGTTGCAATATGGATTGAGCAGACTTTTGTGGATTGCTCAGAGTAACTGTGATTTATAGTACTGAACAAGTAGTATGTTAGGTATTTTAAGGAAAAAGTCATGTCCTTTTTTCTCTTTGATTCCTTACTACTTATGGAAGCATGTTATAGATCTTTTCTGAAATGATTTTAATCCAGTAAAGGATAATGAAGTACAACCTAAAGTACAAACTTATGACACAAAGTTTTAAGTTTTAACCTTGTTATCTTTTGGAGTTTGGAGTTACTTTTGGAGTTACTTATAATTGATTAATTGAACATATGATTTCAAGACATATGGGACAAAGGCAGATAAAAACTTAAAAGTCTGCATCAAAATAAGAAGTTGGCTACGTGGAACCTTTCTCTACTAATTCATTTGATCAACAACTCATTTGCAACCTCTATTGTCTTTGAAAATTACTTGAAATACTTTGTTAGCTTTTATTTGGGCTCTTTGTATTTACTGGATTTGGGGCACTGTCAATTACTATCCCCATCATGAATGAATTTAAAGAATGAAATAAAGGAACTCTTATGACAAGTTTTTAAAGCTCATTATCATGAGCTTCCAATCTAGCCTTTAACTTTATTAGAAGTAGCTTTGTTGTGAAAGAGACAGAAAGGATCTAGACAGGAGCACGTAGAAGTCAACTTCAGAAAGTCTAAAGGAAAGACAAAATCAATATCTCTGATTATGACACTTTAAATTCTCTTTCTATGTAATTTCAAAAGTATGGGATTAAACTACTAGAGTTTAAAGTGAAGAGGTACTGCTGAAATGGTGGAAAGTGTTTATATGATCTATCCCCAGTAGATCTTCTTTCTAAAAGGTTTATTAAATTCCTCATCTGTTTATGTAGTGACCATTTAGAAAACCATTGATGTCATATCAAGTCAAGTCATAGAAAGCAATTCTTTAGCTCAGAATTGTTTCCACAGTTCTTTGTATTGATTCAGCATGCCTGAGCAGAAAAACCTAAGCAGAAGACAGAGCCAAGATGGGAGAATACAGAGAACAAACTCAGATGTTGTCTTCCAACATTTCCCCTAAACAACTCTATCATAGAATGCCTTTTATCACATTTTGGAGCAGCAGAGCCAACACAATGTTAGAATGAGACATTTTTTCCAAGCCTAAAACCACTTAGGAGATCAATAGGAAAAGTATGTGACAATGGAAGTTTTGCCTGCCATTGAGTGTAGCAGCAAAGCCAACAGTGTGTCTTGGAAATGACCTACAACAGAAGTAGGTGCTTGAGGAGCTCTCAGCCCAGTGATAATAGGGAGGGGCCAGACAGGTGACTCTTTACTGGTACTGGGTGCACTGAGACTGATTGGCACCTCTATCGACCATATACAGTTCTGGATCTCAGTTCCAAAGTACAAAGGATATTGGCCACAAGAGAAATAGGGGTCCTGTTCCCAGTTCTTTGGCAAAGAGGAAGGGTAGCACTTGTGACTGCAGAGACCAAGGCACCCTTTCTGAGTAGAGACCACAGAGCAGACCAGAAGAGCTACAATCACATCTCTTCCAGATCATATCACTTTGGAAACATACTCCAGAGCAAAGGGCAAGTTAGAATGAAGTCTACATGGATGAACATTAAAATTAGTCAATGATATCAATGATTTCTTAAAATAAATGAAAGGGAAAGAAAAGAGGGAGGCATTGCAAGAAGGGGTAATGGAGAGGTAAATAGGAAAATTTTCACACGTAACAGATGGCATGTAAGGAAGATTTTTACCCTGGGAGGAGGGGAAGGGTCCAGTCAAGGGCAATGTTTGGACTTGGTTAGGTGTAGGAAATCTATCTTGATCAATTAAGTAGTGGAGAAAGGCATAAGTGATGGGGGGGAGGGCAATGGAATGCAAAAAGGAAGAGCAGAGAGGCAGTGATCAAAAATAAAACAGACTTTTGACGAGGGAAAAGATGAAAAGAGAGGTCTTATAAAATGGAAGTATGCAATTAATAACTGTTAATGTGAATATGAATGGCATGAGCCCATCTATAAAATAGAAGAATGGATTAGACACTAGAATCCAGAAATAAATTGTTAAGACATACACTTAAAAAAAGACAGATTTAAAGGTCTAGAGCAGAATTAATTATACTTCAGCTGAAGTTAAAGAAGGGCAGTGGTAGAAATAATGATTTTAGACAAAGCAAAAGCAGACTCAAAGAGAGAAACAAGATTAGATTTTGTTAAAAAAAATGCCTTAGACAATGAAGTATCAAAATTTTTGATGAAGAATCAAAATTTCTAAAGGCCTTATTTCGCAAATATCTAAGGAATGGAGCAAAATTTACAAAATTTACAAATCAATGTTAGAGAAATTCAAAAACAATTCTGAGGTACCATCTCTCATGTCTCAGAAATGGTAAATGGTGATGGGGATGTGGAAAAACAGGTACATTCATGTAGTGTTGTTGAAGTTGTGAAGTAGTTGAACCAAAATAGAGAAAAATCTGCAAATATGACAAAAGGCCTA
The DNA here is from genome assembly GCF_048593235.1 of Sminthopsis crassicaudata. NCBI lineage: Eukaryota > Metazoa > Chordata > Mammalia > Dasyuromorphia > Dasyuridae > Sminthopsis > Sminthopsis crassicaudata. The sequence continues at coordinate 300,382,370 of NC_133619.1, read as the reverse complement.
TCAAGGGTATGTGTACTTCATTTGACCCAGCAATATCACAAGCCTGTACCTAAAAGTGATCCAAGAAAACAGAAAAAGAACTCCAAGTATAAAAATATAGCAACTTGTATGGGTGGGGTTAAAGAATGGGAAAATGAGAGAATGCTCATCAATTGGGGAGTGACTAAATTATTTGTGGCATATGATTATGACATGGGATACTATTTTAATATAAGAAATGATAAACGGGCAGGTGATTTCAGAAAGATATGGCAAGACTATATGAACTGATCCAAAGTGAAGTGAGAAGATAATGGGATCATTGTGACAGTAATAGCCATATAACAGTTATCTATGAAAAATTTAGCTACTCTCAATGATAAAATGATCCAAAAGAAATTCTAAAGGATTTATGATGAAAAGATTCTATTCATCTCTAGAGAGAGTGAACTCTGAAAAGTATTTAAATAACTTCTTTTTTTAAAAAATGGCCAAAATGGAAATATTTATTGCATTTCTTCATATGTGTAATAGAAAATAGCTTAATTGTACTCTCAGTGGATACAAGAAAAAGATTTAATTTGGAACTCAAAATTTCAAAAGAGAAAGCTAAATATCTAAAAAAAAATTTAAATGCATGAACATGAACAGATCCAATAAAGGAGGAAAGCAGAGAACTGTGCTTCTTAATGAAGCTTTCCCCTCAAACTCCTTTAAACAGAAATAGGAAATCCCCAGATAAAATACTTAAGGGGAAATTTAAAATAATTGCAGAGTCATTTTTTTTCAGCTCAATACAGGGACCTAATCAGGACAAGATACACATTATTCAGTTCCTAAAAAAAAAGAGCATGTAACAGGGAGAAATTGTAAACCAGGTTAAGAAAGTGTCCAAGGAGCCACAACTGTGACCACTGTGAACTGGGAATTTTTGTAAGAGATCCCCCAACTCTAGCATACATTACAACTATGGCCAGAATGAAAAATGTCTTATGACTTCAAATGTAATCCCAAGGAGGAAGCACATTAAGAAATGCCACAGCAATATAGCTCATATCTAAGGGGCACACTAGCATCTCAATTCCACTTCCATCCTTGCTTGAAGACTGGAAGTATAAGAGTAGAAAACAGACTGAAAGAAGTCTGCAGTTATATAACTCTGAATTAGCAGAGCATACAGAAGGCTAAAAGTGATTGGGGCCAGGAGCACTCTATGGTATCCAGAGCAGGAAGAGACAGACCTTAGACCAGAAAGCCAGTAATTAGTTATCCTTAAATCAGACTACTTTAGGCCTATTGAAAGCATGTAGTTCCTCAACCTGACCATTCCTGGGATCCTGAATGAACACAATACAGTTAAACTCAAAGTGAACACAGTCTAACCCTGATATTAAGACCAAAGTCATCAAAAAGGATGGAAGAATAAGTAAAAGAATCTCACCATAGAAAACTTGTTTTCTTGGCCCCAAATAATGTCTTGATTGTATCTCACAATCTTTTAAGTTCCTTCCTTGCCTCAAACAGGGACAACGAATTCCTGTAAATGGTAGAAAAGTTTCTTGACCAGTCCCATCCTTCAAAATAGCATATTTCCTATTACAGTCTGGTAGTGTTACTCACCACAAATGCCCTTGTGCTATGTAGGAATGATCATATGGTAGAGATAGTTTATGGAAGTGAAATATATGAAATATAGGTTCCTATCTATTAAATGCTTAAGAGAGAACATTGTGGATTGAGGAATTGTGATTTCATTGATTAGAGGACCTCTCAGACTGAGGAAATCCCCTTGATGAATGAACTTGGGGAATCTCCCACCCAATTTATAAGAAAGGTCTGATGCTCAGGATATGTTCAGGAAGCAAGTGTACATCATACAGAGGGAACTCATATTTTAACTTATGTCTTCATTAAAAGAAGCTTTGTCCTGAAGACAGAAACGTGTTTTGGAGAGGGTCATTTATAGAAGTAGTGAGTAGATTTTGTTGCAAACATGGTCAATGGCATGTGATATAGAACATAATAGTTTGAGATTTTTCTCCTCATAATAAACATTATTTTATGAAATAAATTATCATGTACCATGTAAACCATTTTCTTTCTGACCACCTTTGTTGCTCTAGAATATTAATCCCATTCTGTGTCTTAAAAATCTCAAAACTTAACCACTCATTGACAATAGTGAGGTCTGATAGAAGAAAAAAAATACCCTTTTTTATTGAATGTAGATTTAAAAGATTTTTTTTCTATTCCAGGGATGACAATGGTGGAAATATCCCCCCAAATGATATTTTTTATCAATCGGGTTGATGACCCTGGTGAGTTGAATAAAATTATTTCTGTTTTTCAAGATTTCACAGCATAATGTTTTGTAGGAGACTTAGATGAGCCAGGAAAAACCCAAACTCTTCATTATGACTCTCTACATGGAAAATAAAGGTGCTGGAGAACTGAGACTCCATTTTTACTCATTTTTAGTTTTTCAACATGCCTAATTTTATACACACACACACACACACACATATTAATAATGGTAATGGGTTACTTAGTGAAGACAAAAGTTTTATATTTCAAACCATTTATGTTTTGGAAATTATATCTGATTGACATGCTACTTATGATCATTGACAAGAAATGCTTTCTGTTGATATTGATTCTGTTCTGGTAGGGGGAAAAAACTACCACATCAATATGATGAACAAGAAGTATGCAACATTCCTCCCTTCATTCATCCAATCAACAACACTAAAAAAAACAACAAAAAATATTGTTTTAGAAAATTCCCTAACATTTCAAAGGATTCTACATATCTTAGTGGTTCACATTTAAATTATTTATCATTGTAGATGAAACTATTACCATCTATGTGAAAGATGTAAAGAAGCAAATAAATAAGGGAGGAAGAGAGAATACTATTATACAGGAAAGTATTCATGATCAACATGTATGGTGAGTTTTTATGTTTATATCTTGACTAGATTGTTAGCTTTGAAATATGGATCTTTAAATAAGTGTACAGATTTCTCAAGAAAATTTCATTTCCAAGAAAATACTACTTGTAAATAAATCATACTAAGGGAAAAACCCCTTAAAAATATGGAAATATCAAAGAGCATTTAAAACAGGATGGTTGGTCAATGCTAGAAAACTAGAAATGGCCCTTAACTTTCATGAACATCTAATTTTTTAAAATAATTTGACAATATGGGTCTCTAAATGCTAATATGCTAAGACTAAGGCCTTAGATACTGTCAAAGAAATCAGAGATTATTTCTCTTTCTTTTCTGGGTAGTGTTATTTCCAAAATACTTTGAGTTTAAAGAGAATGCATAATCCCCATGTCAAAGTGCACTGATTAGGCCCATTGGGTCTTCTCAAAGAAGGCTTAGATTGAATTATATTCCTGGAATTATCCTGCTTATACAAAATGAATATGAAAAGTTGTTTGTTTGTTTGTTTTTTAACAGGATGTTGGATTGTTATAACATGCAATCGGAGGGTAGGGAAAATATTTGTTAAAAAAAAAAAAATATTAAGCTCTGAAAAACAGTAATCACTTCCAGAATAAATGGAAGATTATAGATGATAGATCTCTATGTAAAGATTTTGCTATATCAAACCACCAAGCATGTGCTTTGAGAAAAGTGTATCTTATAAAATTATAATATATTGACAAAAGTTCATATAATCCAGAATGTAAAGATTCTTAATTTATTCATTTGTTTAAGGCATACCCAACTCTTTATGACACCATTTTTGTTGTGTTGTCTGTGACAAAGCTAGTGGAGTAGCTTGCCCTTGCCTTTTCCTGCTCATTGTACAGAGGCAAATAGAATTAAGTGTCTTGCCCAGGATAATGTCTGATGCCCGATGCTGGAGTCGACCTCAGGTCTTCCTGATTCCAGGCCCAGAACATTCTCCACAGGGCCATCTAGCCAGCCTCACATAAAAGTAGACAACTTCAACATAACTGTGATCAAATATGCTAAATATGTGTTCATGCTTAAGACATATTTCTGTACTCTTTCAAAGAAAATATACTTCTGTCTAATTTATTTCAGTTAAAATCCAATAATTTATGTTTGAGATGTTCAGTTTTCCATTTTCATATGGGAACGAGAATTTATTTTAGACAAATTCACTTAGCCTCAAGATACCATTTTCTGCATTGTTTCCCTTTGACAAACTCATGAAAATGATTTAACCACAAGATCATTTTTTAAAGACAAATTCTGCCCAGTCCCATCATTCAAAATATTTTTAACATGTATTTGAAATTTGAGGTTCTTTGTCATGACAAGGGGAGAAATCAATGTCATTTGACCATACATGAATGATCATGTTGCAGGGATGCACTATCAAGTAGAATTATGGTTCTAAACCAGCAGATTCCACAAAGAGTTAGGTTTGGTCAGCAAGCAGATTGCCCTGTCATAACAAGAGACAATGGTTTGGGTTGGCAAGTGAGCTTGCATTGATAGGAAGATATCTTGGCGTCTTCCACCCAAAATATAATAATTAAGGTCAATCAGCATTCACATATGGTAAGAGCAGGACTCTACCAGGCACTTCTTGATTCATAAAGGGCAACAATTTTAATCCCTGGATGCCTTTGAGTGAATCATTTAATTTTTAAGGACTTCAGTTTTCTCATGAGTACAATTGGGCTGTTGGTATGGATGGCCATTTTCTTTCTGAACTTCCCTCTAGCTTTTTCCTGTTCCATGACAAAAAAATGTAGTTTCATATTTCTTGACAGTGTGAGATCTGATTGATAGTATAAGCAACCCTTTCTCTCAGTTCTCATGCTCTATTTTGGAGTAAGTTCTCTACCTCATTGATTTCTTTGAAGTTCTAAAATTTCCAGTTAAGACTTCCAATAATCACACATATGAAAGTAAGGAATGAATGTAGAGGGAAACTGGAAATATTATTTAGGTTGAGAAATTTGAAATATTTATTTTAATGATATAGACTGACTCTTCCACAATAAACTGGATTCCTTTGCAAAGGACCTTCATGAAGTGATAGAAAAGATGCTGTTGGAAATAACATTATGACATATCTAAAATTTTAAAAATTGGACTTATATTGAAATATTTTCCTTTGTATTTCAGGAAAAACAACAATGAAAATATTCTCCCAAACATGGAAAAGAATGGTACCTATCATGTGCACAAGCCCAGTGAGTTGATTAAAATTATCTTCATAATTGTAATTTCATAATGTCTTTGGAACAAAGTTGTTATTCAAGCACACGTCAGTGAAATTCTTCTAAATGTCAGTAAAACCTTGAGTAAGTTTTGAAGTTGAAAGAATATGAAGAAGTCTTCTCACTAATGAATGATAATTACACTGAGTTTTCAACTTATGAGTATTTTACAAGAATCATCCATTTACTGGAACCATCCAAAGACTACCCTAGTTCCATTGCAATAGAGTCAGTTCCAGCTGCTGACGTGAAACTTGTTGCTACACAATGTTTTATTCAAACTAGTGGCCAAAATTCCCACTATCAATGTTACTAATTCTACAATTCAATTTCTATATGAAATAATTTAAATGATGTCCACCAATTTATTGTATAGTTATAGTCTCCAATACACTAAAGTCTTAGAGCACTTTTACGGTAGTTGGTTTAGTTCTATTTGCCCCTTTATGGCAGATGAAGAAACCAAGACAGACAAGGTTAAGTGATTTGTATCACAGAGAACAGGTAGTGTCTGAGGCCAGATGTAGATTTAGGTCATCCTGACTTTAAGCTTGGGGGCTCTATACCACTAGTACCCAGCTGCTCTAAATGGAAGATCCTTGAGAATGAAAGCTGTGATCCTTATTCATCTTCAATTTTTTAGCATGCCTGATTAAGTAGATGGTTTCTTCCTATCAACTATAGGGATGACAATGAAAGTTTACACTTTTAACCCATTAACACTTTTGAAATTACCTCTAATTGGCCTCCTATTTGTCATTATTTATAGGCAATCTTTTGCATTAATGTTTTCTTTTAGTTAAAGTCAACATTGCATGAGTGTAAGGGACTTGAAATGTGGAAATTACTTCACTAATTTATATAATCAACAGCTCTTAAAAAAAAAAAAAAAAACTATTACCTCAAGGAACTGCCTGACATTTCCAAGTATCCCAAATAACTTGGCATTTCATGTTGTAATTCTTTATCATTGTAGATGAACCCGAGGGATGTAGTACCATGGAGTTGAATGATAAAGTAAACCAATCAAACTCTGAGCAAATTGAGAAGATGATTTCAGAGAAAGGTGGGGGTGATCAGCAGGCCTGGTGAGTTGTACTTCAGCTTATATTTTTGGAACATCTAACTTTGAAAACAGTCATTTAAACAAGTATAAAAATGTCTTAAATAAAAAACAACTGAAAGAAAATATTACCTGAAAAACTCAAAAGGTCAAAAATGTGTTTAGCATTAGATGAAAATAAAACAAAACTTCCATGGCCATCCATTTTGACATGGTCTGAACCAATGGGTGTTTACATTTTGATAAATAACAAGGCCTTAACTATTATCAGTTACTCCATGGAAGTTCATTGTTGTGGATAGTTATTTTCAAAATCCTTTGGGTTTGAAAAGAATAACCATGTTGTTGATTGGCCAAATTGAGTCTTGCCATGGAAGGCTTAGGAGATCTTTGTGGTTTGAATTAAGCTCCTGAACCAGCACCTGAGTCAAAAAGACACTGAACAGCTATAACATATCTCTTAACTACTGGGTATTCCCAGGTAATTCCTAGATAACCATCTGCTTAGGGAAGAGTATCTTAAGAAGTGAGAATATATTGACAAAGTTTCATATAATTCATGTTATAGCTATTCACAAGAAGCCAACCTCAACAAAAATAAGATCAAACAGCACTACCTATATGTTCATATTCAAGAAATGTTTGAATTCCTTCAACAAAAATAAGAGCAAATTTGCTCAAATATTCACAAAACTAAGAAAAAAGTATTTTCCCATGTAAATTCTGTATTGAAAGAACTTCAGTTTTCTATTTCTAAATGGATGAAGAGAGATAATTATTTTAGATGAGTTCACTCAGGCTCAAGGAAACATTTCTAGATCATCCCTCCACTATTCATCATAGCTCCTTCCTTGTCTCAGTGAGGCTTGGGATTGAAAGGTGTACAAGGCAAATACTTCAAGTGATATAAAAATGCTCAGCCCAACTAAGGTGGTTCCTCACAGTATAATGACAATTGATTTTTATGAGTCAGATCAATATCTGCAATAATGTTGCTCTAGTATGGTCTGTGGAAATAGAATATGATTCAATCTGAACAATGCCCCCAAATTAAAAACAAAACAAAACAAAACTTGGGAAGTATGGAAATACAAGACAGCTACATAAAATTAAATATATGCTTTAAGTACAGAAATTTAAAACAATTCTTGGAGTCATACAGACTGAGTCTTAACAGATTTCCTTTGAGTAGGACTTTGCTGATGTGCTAAAGAATAAAGAAGGTCCTATTTACAAATAATCTTTTGTCATATTCATCATTATAAAAATTAGATTTACATTAAAAATGTTTTATTTTTCTATTTCAGCAATGCCAATATTAGCATTGAAAGCTTTGGGAAACACCAAACATGTAAGGATAATTATCCAGGTGAGTTTATTAAAATTATATATTCACATTAGCAAATTTTATGGTGTGTATAGTCATTAAAGGCTTGTTAAGATTCAACTATAGCATAATGAAACTCTTATCTCTGTAGGAAATTTTAAAGGTGAAAAAATTTGAAGAAGTCTGTTCATAAATCAGGAACAAATCACAGTAAAGTCTTCAACTTAATATTCTTCATTCACACCAAAACATCCAAAGGCCACCTTCATCTCTTAGCATTAAATCTTTCTCTGAAAAAGTTCACCTCTGAAGGTGAGGCCTTGTGTCTATGAACTCATTTATCCAAATCAGTGGCCAAGTGGATCATCATTCAAATTTATATTTTCAACCATTCCATGAACTCATGTTCTGCTACAATACTAATGTCATAAGCAGATATTAACAGACTTGACAGAAAAAAATATTAACTATAACACTCTCTAAAAGAAAATGGAAACAGTTTGAGAACAAAGGCTATGTTATTACTCATCTTTGATTCTTTATCATGCCTTCTCAAGTAGATGCTTTTAACCCATATTGCCTTTGGGTTTCCAAGTAATGATGAGAGAAGTTTTAGATTTCACACCATTTTTGCTTCAGAAATTTGTAAGTAAACCTTTTTAGGTTTGTGGTGTTTTTTTTTTAGTATAAAGGGAGAACTGAACCAGAGTAAGTAACTCCCAACAGTGGAACATTAGCCCACTAATGCATCCAAGCAACAATCTTTTTTAGTAAATTATTTCCTTAGGGAACTCCTTGAGTTTGTCTTGAGTGTTCTGAGTGATTTGGCAGTTCTGATAGGAACTCTTTATCATTGTAGCTGAAAATGATGAAGAGTTGAAATTGGGAATGAACAAGAAGAAAGGAGCAGGTGATAATTATGGATGGTAAGCTTCTAATTTGATCCAGACCTTCACTAAATTTAGCTTTGAATATTGTCATGTTAGTAAGAATTCAAATGTCTCAGGCAAAAACAATGTATCTGAAAGTAAGTATCCCTTGTAAATAAGTAACAAATCAGTCAAAATATAGGCAATATGCAAATATGCACCTTACATTTGAAAAGGAATGAACAAAGTTGTAAAGTTGGCAATCCAATTTCCAATGATTTTTGCAATGGGAATGTATATGTTGTTCATTTATAAGGTTTTAGCCACTGTCAGTCCCTTCATGGGATCTCATTGTTTTGGGTAGTGTTATTTCTGTAGTTCTTTCAGTCCAGAGAGATTATTTAATAGCCATGAAATTGGTCTTTGCCATAGAAGGCTTAAAAAATGCTGGGATTGAATTGTATGCTTGAACCAGCACCCAACTCAAGAAATTGACCAAAGATGACATATATTTACCTAAGGGGTATTCCAGGCACTACAGCACACCTGCATTAAAAAGGATTCCTTATACAATTCCAAGGTATTGAAGAAAGATGAATATAATTTATATTGTAAATATCTATATCTATGCACATAGATATAGGTATATATACATAAAGACTCAAGGAGAAAATCTCAATACAGCACGATCAAATTCTCATTATTCCAAATCCATTTTTAGGAAACACACGTGAATTTGTTTGGAGAATATTAACTTCTAAGACAAAACACAATTTCCCAAGAAAGCTCTTTGATAATTGAAGAACCTTCAGTTTTCTATTTTTATGGCTCACTGAATTGATATTAGATGAAATATTTGGACTCAAGGAAACATTTTAGAATTGCCCCTGCTCTAGTCCTCTTGAGTTTCTTCAACTTCACTCTGGCTTAAGATAAAGCATGAGGTATAACTTTAAATTCCCAGGAACATGACTCAAAATATGTGTATAAATTATTTTTAACTTGAGGTGGTTTCCTCCAATAAAATGACCATTTTCTGGGATGGGAGTGGGGGGATTCATTGTCATTTGACCAGATCACAATGAGCAGATTGTAGTAATGAACTATTGCAGCACATTGTTCTGACAAATTTCCCCAACAAGGAATAGCTTCCAGCACAGAAAAAGTAGAAATGACTACTCAATCAGAAGATAGTCACATGTCAGAAAAATGATAGATTGGGATAGGAAGTCAATTGGCATTGAGAATGAAGACCTCCCAGAAGAAATACCTTCTAATAATCAAATTCAATGTCTTCTCCCCATTGTATAGGTATAGATGGTGAGTATTCAGGACAATGAAATAAATTCAGTGGTAAATTTACAAGCAGACATTGCAGTGGAATCCACAAAATTCATTAGTCAAGAGACATTGTTTCTACTTCTTAGAAGAATCTACATGAATCACTTAAATTTGGGAAGCTTCATTTTTTTTTCAAAAGGTTAATGAAGGTGTCAGACTTTCTGGCTATATATTTTGACCTGCAAAATTAATAATATTCTCTGTCTCAAAATCCAGCTCTCTTTGCTTTCTAAACCCACACTCATGACCTTGTGAGATCTGACAATAAAAGTAATCTTTTTCATTGTTTCCCATGATTTGTTTTATTTTAAATGATACTTCTATGTCTTTTAATCCCTTGTTTAATTACTTGGATTTCTAAATGTCCTAATCAGGTGGGACTATATCCACACACTGACTTAACTTTTCACCAATAAGATGCAACTATGAATAGAAATTAAATATATGATATAAAAACAGAATTTTCAAATAACTTTTGAAATATCAATTGATTCTCCCAAAATCCAATAGATTCCTTTGCAAAGACGCTCTCTGAGGTGAAAGAGCAATTATAAAAATAATCATTTTTACTCAAGTCATGGCCTATTTAAAATATTTAAAATTACAATTATATTGAGAACATATTACCTTTATATTCTAGTGATTGCAGTGATGATATTGGTCAGATGACTATGGAAAACAATGAGATCACCCACAAGAATGACTCAAGTGAGTTAAAAGGTTTTTTTTTATAATTTTAGACTTCATAATTTATAGTCTCAATAATTTTAGGATTCAATTAAAATTCAATGAGACACTAACAAATAGTCACAAATCTAGAGGGAATTTTGAAATTGACAGACTGTTCAGAAATTGTCAAGAACTCCCCATGTGTAAATGAATCATTTCTAAACAGTGAGTTTCCAACTTATGAACAGTTATCAAGAAATATCCATTCCCTGAAACGTTTAAAGTCTACTCTACTACTATGTCAGCAGTGTCCATTCTCATGGCCAAACTGAGTCTTCCTGTTAGGCTAATCTTCATCCAATCATTGTCTAAAACTGCCAGATGTTTGTAGCTCCTTTTTTCAAGCTTCTGTTTCAATATGGAATAATTACCAAGAATACTCTTTTTTAAAGTATTTGTGCTCCAAGGATTCATTGTTGACTGAGAGGACGATAAATTAGTCATGAAATTCTATGAATTATAACAGTATATTAAGAAAATAAGTCACTTCAGATCATGTCTGTTTCCAATTCTTATCAGATTCTTTACTATGGCTAATTACATAGTTTTAAGTCAAATTGACTATGGGTTTAGCAAATAAGGACGTCAAAATTTTAAATTTCAGCCCTGTTTTTCTTTCTCTCCCTTTTTACCTGCATCTTCCTCAAAAATCTTTTTTTCCCTTCTAACTACTGCCTCCCTTCATCTGCCTTCCCATTTATTAACCACCTCCTCTATTTTCTTCCTATTCTGCTTCCCAAATGAGAAAGATAGGTTTCTCTATCCAACTGCCTTTGCATTTATATATGTGTATATCTATGTATATTTATGAATTTATCTGTGTTTGTATTCTGTCTTTAACCAATTTGAGGAAAATGAAGTTTAAGCATTGTCCACCATTCCCCTCACAATAATTTTCTCATCCACTATTAAAATTCTTTCTTCCAAAAGATTTATTATTACTTTGATGAGGCAATTGGGGCTAAGTGACTTGATATTAGGGTCACACAGCCAGGAAGTGTTAAGTATTTGAGACCAGATTTGTATTCAGGTCCTCCTGATTGCAGGTCTGATGCTCTATCCACTGCACCACCTAGCTGCCCTATCCATAAGGTTTAGCGAAATTGTTTTCTTCATTCTTTCTCTTACTTTCCTCTTCTCCCATATTTCTCTTTCTTGTTTAATTTATTTTTTGGAAAGCATCTGAACAAAAGCTTGATCATAAGTATATAAGAATTTTAAAGTAAAGAAATTATATTTTGTAAGAAAAGCTATTTAATTAGAATTTATTTTTTCAATTATAAAAAGGCTAAAATTATAAGTATATCCTATATAGCTATAGAGACTCCTTGTAATTCTGAGTTACATTATTAGGATTCTTATAAGGTACTAAATCACTGGAATGGATAGAGACAATAATTATCTAATTTAACATGGTTCAGTATGATTGATCTGATCCTACAAGGAGATGTTAAGGGCTAGAACTTGAAACAAGGTACTGAGCATAATTGAGGGGACAATGGTTAAATCTAATTTAGCATTGATTTAATCCTACAACAAATAATGGCTTCCTAGTCATGTAATGATTCATATGCTCAGTGTGCAGCATATAAGCAAGAATCTCTCAAGGTCAAGGAGAAGACTTCAGGAGGACTTCAGGAGAGGACTTTGGGAGATTGAGAGTCAGGGTTCAGTCAAGGAGATTCACAAGTCTGGCAGAACAAAGAAAGACAGAGAAGTGGTGGCAGGCAATCCTGTGGAGAACACTGAAACCAAGATCCAGAAGGCCTCCAGAAAACTAGTCGAGCCCCAAGTGAAGGAGATAAGATTTGGAAAGAGACAGTAAAGGATTTGGATTCCTGGCCGCATTTGTGATTATTGAACTGAACTGAAACTAAGGCTGCCTCCAGAAGCTCTCCAAGAAATCTGCTCCCAAAGAATGATAATATTTTAGAGAAAAGAACATCACATTTTGGCGCCTGAACGTGGGACCAAGAACCTTCATCTGTGACCCAGAAATTAGGGTGAGTACAACAAGGAAACTTTGTTAAAGAGCTAAAGTAGAATTTCAGCTGAAATGGGGCAGATGTTTAGAAAACAGCCTGCTTTTCCAGTTCAAGGAAAATGTGTGTAAACTTGGTCAACTGATAAAAAAAAATCCAGGTTTAATTGTAACCTGGGAGGAGATCACTGAACTTTTAAAAACTGCAGAGTACACATCTCCTTGGTTCTCTAAGGAAAAAGAATTTAATCTAGACAAGTGGAAATTAGTAGGAGAGCAACTAGGTGAATACTACAATTCCAATCCAAACTCAATTTCCAAAGATACACTTCATATATACAATTTAATACAAGTGGCTTTTAAAAATTATATAAGTGTTAGACTAAGGAAAAAGAAGAAAGAGCAGGAGGGGGAGAATCCAACTAAACTAGGTGAAAAGGATTAAGAATCAGATAAGAATTCACAGCAGGAGAAATTGGATCATTTCCAATCCCCTGACTTACCTCCCTCAATTAACCCTTCATGGGTGGAGGGAGAAGGAGGAGGGGGAGAGGCAGTAACACAATCAGAACCACCTATTAAGCAGTCTATGACAAGATTAGAAAAATATACCTGATTTTATAGTTGAATACTGTGTGATTGAAGAGCTTAGCTCTTCAGGTCAAAAAAGATACACTCTTTTTGATTTGGATAAAATTAAGGATTTGAAAAAGGGTTGTACTCTTTATGGGGCTACATCATCTTAATAGTAAGATGTTACTAGATAATTTGGCTTATGAAATCATAACCCCAAGTGATTGGAAATCCATAGCAAGGACATGTTTAGAACCTGGATAAAACTTCTTGTGGTTTTGAGTATCATGAATTATGTAGGATTCAAGCCAGATGCAATAGGCAAACAGGAGTAAATGTACAATTCACTTTTGACTAACTAGCAGGTGAAGGTCAGTATGGAGAGAATTCAACAGATTTATTATCCCATAACAGTGTATGAGCAAATTTCTAAGGCTGGAATAAAAGCTTGGGGTTCCCTACCCAGAGAGAAAGATCAAGGGGAAGCCTTCACAAAAATAGAGCAAGGTCCCAATGAACCCTTTGCAGATTTTGTGGGACATTTGCAAGCAGCTGTAACAAGAACCATTGGAGAAAATGCAGCCTCAGAAATAATGACCAGACATCTGGCTATGGAAAATGCCAATGAGTTTTGCAGAAGAATTATATGGGGACTACACAAAGATGCTCTTTTAGAGGAGATTATAAGATGCTGTGCTACAGTAGGCAAAAATGCTTATTACATCCAGACCATGCTGAACATGGAAAGACAGGGTCCCTCTTGGCAAGGGACTTCTAGAGAAAATTGCCAATGTTTTCAGTGTGGAAAGATTGGACATCTGAGAGCCCAGTGTAGACATGGAGATAGAGTGAGAAGACAGGCTGAGAGAAGACCTAAAACCCTATGTCCAAAATGCTACAAGGGTTTCCACTGGGCCTCAGAATGTAGATTGACCCAGGGAAATGAGAAGCAGAGCCCAGCTCCAAGATATTAATCAAAAGAGAGGTGTGGCATGATGGCAGCTGAATTTACACCCAGAAAGTCTTTAGAAAGTCAGGACTCTGATGTAATCAAACAGCAGAAAAGGAATCACATGGCAAAAAGGGGGATTACCTGATCAATCAGCCAAAAAGCAATCAGATAGCAGAAAGGGATTGCAATTGGGGAGAATACAGCTCTTTTAAACCAACAGGGCAGTGTCCAGTGCAAACAGCTCCAATGTAATTGCCAGATGATGAGGAGAAATTTAGAAAGTGGTAAATAGAAGGCAATTAGATAGGTTAACTTCCTGGGAGAGAGGGTTTGCTTGTATTTTTACAGACAGAGAAGGAAACAGATGGAGAAGGAAACAAATGAGTGGCAATGAGAGAAACAGAAAAGGAGAAAAACCTCAAAACAAAGGAGAAGATCTAAGAAACATCTAACACTGAAAGAGCATGGCTGATAAGGAGACTGTTGTAGGACTTGAAAACCAGCAGGAATCACTGGATTCCCTGAGAAGAAAAATTGTTGATGAGACTATTGCAGGACTTCAAAACTTGAAGGAATTATTGGATTCCTGGCACATGAACTAATGGACAATGGATTCCTTTTGGACTATTTCTAGGATTTATGAATATGTATAATTCCTTATGTGTTATGTTACTATGTACTTATGTAATTTATGTAATTATGTGTAATACCTCCCATATTGATGGATTTATGTATACCTGTTTCAAGTGAGCCCCTTCAGAAACCCACTAATCTGATTTGATTTCTTATTTCCTTTGGTGTTTTCATCTCCCTGAGAAATCAGGGAGGGTGTGACCACCTCCTTTTTATGTTTTCACTTCTTTTTTGAGCAGTCAGGGAAGGAGTGATCACCTTCTTTTTTGGGCAAAAAGTCAGGGAGGTCATGACAACCTTATCTTCTAAATCAAAAGAAAGGGGGAAACCTTCTTACAAGGTGCTAAGTCATTGGAATGGTTAGAGACAATAATTATCTAATTTAGCATGGTTCAGTATGATTGATCTGATCCTACAAGGAGATGTTATGGGCCAGAACTTGAAACAAGGTACTGAGACAATGGTTAAGTCTAATTTAGCATTGATTTAATCCTACAACAAATAATGGCTTCCTAGTCATGTAATGATTGGTGTGCACTCAGTGTTCAGCATATAAGCAAGAAGCTCTCAGAGCCAAAGAGGACTTCGGGAGATTCAGAGTCAGGATTCAGTCAAGGAGATTCACAAGGTGGCCAGAACAAAGGAAGAGAGAGAAGTGGTGGCAGGCTGTCCTGTGGAGAACACTGAAACCAAGATCTGGAAGGCCTCCAGAAAACTAGTCAAGCCCCAAGTGAAGGAGATAAGATTTGGAAAGAGACAGTAAAGGATTTGGACTCCTGGCTGCATTTGGGGGGTTATTGAACTAAACTGAAAAGAAAGGTTGCCTCCAGAAGCTCCCCAGAGATCTGCTTCCAGAGAATGATTATAATATAGAGAAAAGAACATTACATTACATGACAAAATTTTCTCTAGTTACATAGACTATCTTCCCATAAAGACAATGAAATGGTTGAACCTTCTTGAATCCCTCATGATTTTTCTTTCTTGTTTATTTTTATGCTTCTCTTAAGTATTCTGTCTAAATGTCAGATTGTATATTATTTATTCTCTGACTTTTTCATCAAAACTGCTTTTGAGACTCCTTTATTTCATTAAATATCCATTTTCCTTAGATGGATTACACTCATTTTTGCTAGTTAACTTACTCTTGGGAGTATTCCAAGCTTCTATGCTTTCAAATTCAAAGCCTACTACTACTTTGACAGGGAAAATGCTAAATTTTGTGTGATCTTCACTATGGATTCATTATTTTTTTTCTTTCTAGCAACTTATACTCTTTTCTCTTGAATTGCCAGCTCTGGAATTTGGTGATAATATTTTGGACTTTCCATTATGGGATTTTTAAAGGATTTTATCTTTCCATTTTGATTTTGTCTTCTGGACCTAAGATATCAAGACAGATTTTCTTTAAAAATTTTTAAAAATATGATGATTCAGTTATTTCTGTTCATCATAGCTTTCAGGTAGTCTAATAATTAATTTTGTGTATTGAATAAGTAGGCAATTGGGGTTAAGTAACTTTTCTAGAGTTACACAACTAGTTAGTGTTTGAAGCCTGATTTAAATTCATGTCTTCCTGACTCCAGGGTTCATTCTCTATCCCCTCCCCTCTATCTGTCCTGCAATAATAAACTGATCTTCTCTCATTCTATTTTATAGGGTAGTTGTTGTATCAATGTAAATTATTTTACATTATCTATTTTTCACTATTTTGATTTTTTTTATGACTGCTTGATTTCTCATGGAATCATTACCTTCCACTGACCTAATTCTACTTTTAAAAGATTAAAACCTTCAGTGAGATTTTGTGCCTCTCTTCCCATTTGGCCATTTTTGCTTTTTAGGGAATTCTTTTCTCTAACAAATTTGTATGCCTCTTTGACCATTTGGCCAATTTTTTTTCAGGATTTTTTTTTTTTGATCCATATAACAAACTCTTAATTTTTTTCATTTTATTTTTTCCATCACTCTTACTGTTTTTCTCAGTTTTCCCTCTATCAGTCTGATCTTTATTGAGCTCTGCCAAGAATATGAATGGGGCTCTTTTTCAGTTTCTTTTGTTTTCCTTGAGGCTTTGCTTGTACCTCTTTTTCATGTTTTCGTTCTAATTTTGTCACCATAGTGACTTATCAGCAGCTTCTTCTTTTTTGTGATTTGCCAATTTTTATGTTAAAGATGGGTTATGTTCCTGGGATGTGGTGGAGACACTTTATCAAGCTTCAGGCATTGTCACATTGTTTTTGAAGCTAGCTTTTTAGGGAGCTGTACATTTTTCAGTACTTCAAATGTGGTTTTGATGCAAAGAGAACTGTCACTCCTCTCCTAGCTTGTGCTCTGCTCCTTACATGGGAAGTGTCCCAATTTCCCTGCTGCTCCAAGGGCCAGAGCTTCACTCAAATTAGGAATTGTTACTAGGGTATCTCTTCCCCTGCAAATGCAAGTGCTAGGGCTCTTCTCTATCCTATTATATATATATATTATATATATATATAGTATATATCTATACTATTGGGACTGTGTATGATCAATATAACAGGATCCTGTACCTAGTACTAATTCAGGATCCCCTTTAATCCCTTTCTGATTGACTGAGTCCATTACAATTTCTGGACTGAGAGTTCCTGAAACTGTAGTAGCAGCTGCTCCTGCTGCCACTGCCTCCAAGGCTCACTTCCAATGGGTGCACTTTGGGTCAGGCCTTAATTCTGTGTCACAGACTTCTCCTACTTGGTCTTAGTTGTCTTCTGCTAGAAAAGTGTTTCATCCCAAACTTTTAGAGCTTCTGCTACTCCAGAATTTTGAATCAAGATGTTATTAAAAAAAAAAAAATTTGGAGAGGAATGTTGGGAGACTTTAGCTGGTTTCCTATTTCCATTTTGCCTTCTTAGCTCTATCTCCCTTTGAGTTTATATTCATGATAATTATTAACATTTTATTCTACTACTGTTTTTGCTTTGGAAAAAGCATATCTTTGCATCAGAATATTCTGATATGGAAGATATCAGAAAACAGATAAAGATATGGAACTCCCAGCGTGGGACCTTCCTGTACTAATTCACTCAACAACTCTTTAGAAACCTATTGTTTTAGGGAAGAGACTCATATTCCTAAGTGCTCTAAATTCCTTAGAAGTTCTTCTTCGAACTCTTTTTTTTTTTTATCATTGTAGATAAACCTGATGTTATCATCACAAATGTACAAATTGATATTAAACTAACAACAAGTGACAATATAATGATGTGGAATAATGTAGGTCACCATCAGGCATGGTAAGCTTATACTTTATTCTATTTGTTCATTATAAGAAATTAAGAATGTGTGCAAATTTAGGAATAGATGTTGCTGTAAAGGGGACCATAATATATAACATCTCTGCCCTTCTACTTTTTAAGGGTTTGAAATGATGGACATTTCTTCTTATAGTAAACAATTATAAGGTCTTTACTATTGTCATTTACTCCCTGGGTATAATAGTTTGAAGTGGAATTGTAGAAAGTCTCCTCTTCTCCCTGAATTACTGATGGGCTCTTATTCTCTTTTTGATAATGAGCTAGTTACAATGATTATTGGTGCTTCTGTTTAGCCTTAATTATAATGTAGTCACGAAGATCAGATGTTTTTTCTCTGACAATATTTACAATTCTAAAACACTGTTAAGATTTAATTTCTTTAAAAAAAGTAATTCCACCACATATTTATATATGCTATATTTTATTGCACTTCATATTTGTTCTTTTGAGCAGCAAATGCTCTTTTGTGTGCTATCTTTCTATTGTCAATTTCTCTGAATTTCCAAAAGGCCCAATTAGTTTTGGTAAAACCCAGAAACTTATATTTTATGTCTAAAATCTCTCATATATCCAAAATATAAATATTAAAAAATATAAAAAGACAATGTCAAACTTAGTTACTTATTAGTTCTGAAAGATAAAAGATTCTTGAAAAGAGTTAGAATGAGTTTGCTTCAATTTTATTGATTCATCTTCCAAGACCCTCAATCATGTAGAAAGTTTTGTGACAAAGTTGTTTTTTATCAAAATTGCATATACACACATTTGATATTTCATAAGTATTTATATTTTAAAATTCTTCTTATTCAAGGGAGGTCAACATGTACAAGATCGCAGAAAACAAAGATGATTCTTCTAGTGATAGTGGGGGTAAGGTTTTTTAAGCTGTATTTTTATATTTGATGATCTTATCAAATGTTGTGGTCATTGCAAGAATGTAGAGATTCAGCCCTATTAGTGAACTAGATTCTTATCCTTAGCAGGTTACATAGCAAATTTTTCAGTCTGACATGCTTTAAGGATCTCTTTTAAACTAATCATTCTTATCTATGCTGAGTCTCTAACTTGGTGATATTTAAAAGGACTAATCCATTTATCAGAACATTCAATGACTATTTTTGTTCACCACTACCAGTAGAATTATTCCCTCCCGTTTCTACAAGGGTTGTACTACACAATTTTTTTTCTGCACCCCCATTCAATAACCAAGTTCCTAACAGCCAAAACTATCATCAGTAAAACTCCCATTTTCATCTTTTATAGGTAGTACTTGAGTATCCAATGATACAATGAACACTTCTGTTCAACTACAATAGATATTGAGGAGATGATTTCTGTGGCTATTCAAAAAATTTTATACTATTAATCAATCAGAATGTTAGTTACTTGACCACAAAACCCTGTATCTATATCCTTTTTCAACTTTGCTTGTGTAGTACCACTGGTGATAGTATGGATATTTTCTTCTTGTTTAATGAATAAATGTTAATTTAATGGTGGAAATAACTGATTTATAAAGAAACAATAATGGTGTTAGATTTTATCCCATTTTTTCCTTTAGATATTTTCATGTAACTGATTTATCAGGGAAGTGGATAAAACTTTCTTTCTAATAGATGGAGAAAGATTATACAAATTTATTTCTGCATCAGTGTAAGGAATTTACACTTCAAAACTACTCAGCTGATTCATCATAGCAACCTAGGATGTTGAAGATTTGTCTGATACTTTTGTATTATCATTTGAATACTTTGTGTGTATCCATTTGAACTCTCTGTGTTTGTAGATGAAGGAGGGATATGGTTCACAGCACCTGCAACTGATCCAGAAGATGAGAACCTCCTACCAACTTTTTTTGATGAAGAAATACCAACATATTTTGGATGGTTAGCTTCTATCTTTGCCTATCACTATATTAAAATTAGTTTTGTAGTAAGCATCAAGAAACTTTCAATAGATCTCTTTTGGAAAATGCACAGAGAGTTCTAATGAAAAATAATCCAGCAAAAATGATAAAAGTCAAACACATAGGGTATAAAAAGTATTTAAAATTATTGCCTCAAAAATGCCAGTAGAGTGAATCATCTCCACATTACTTTTATTAAAAAGTTTTGCTACATTTATTATATGTATTATATGTATATGTATTTATATACATTTATTGATACATAGACACTTTCAGTCACTCCTCAGAAGCTCTTCAGATTGTTCAATGTGGAATTGTTTTCAAAGTCTGTTTATATTTATTGAGAATAAGCAAAATCCACAGCAATGAATCTACTAATTAATACTGTAACCAAGTAAAAAGAGTTTATGGGACAATTAGGGTTTAATTCTACTTTTGATATAGGATGCAATTCAAGAATTAATTGACCAGAGAATACACAACTCTACCTACAAAGTTTTACTATAAAACATCACTAACCATATGTTTAGAGAAAGAGACAGTTATGAAATCCAAAATTTTGAAATATTCTCATTTTTATAAGAAGCCATCAGTTACCATACTCAACAAAAATACTAACAAATTTTATTTATTACATGTCCAAAATTAAGAAACACTTCTGAATTCCTTCAAAAAGAAAGTAAATATTCTCTGAGTTTGAATTCAGTTATAAAACTGAATTAAAGGAAGGGAGAATTTATGTGAAAACTGTGCTGTGCTAGACTGAAAGTTTCATTTTCCTATTCATTTTAGATTTAATTGATAATGTTCCCATTTACTTGGGCTAAAGAAACCATGTCTTTCTTGTTCCTCCTTAGTTCTTCATTTACTTCACTTAGGTTAAGGATTTCATGGATCTACCATGGATTCCTTGGATGACATGGATTGATTCCTTGCTTAACTCACTGAAGACTTTTTTGAGCAGAAAGCACTCTTTAAATGAAAGAGAATTGTTCTACATTATTGTATCCCTCAACATATGCTTAGGATCTATTTGAAATTTGAGTTTCTCATAATGAGAATTGTTTTAATAGGTACAATTAATGGTGTTGAGTCTGTGTTCCAAGAGTGGTCAATGGCCATAAAATGTAAGTTCCAATCAAGCAGATTCCTCAAAAGGGAAGAGCTTGGCTGGCATAGAAGGGCAACAAGGACAGGAATTAGACAATGATGGAAAGTGGGATTGCACTGATTCTTCCCCTCCAGGAGGAAACTCCCTTTATGGAGTTAGGCTTTTCTCCTGAATTAATTAGCAGATGTCAAGCACTCAAAAAAGCTATTGTGATACATTGTATATTCAATGGTTATGGGAGAGGAAACCCCACCCTAACTTTCTTGATTGACCTTTCTTGGGAATCCTGCCTTACTTGGTCTGAATCACTTCTGGGAATCAGTTTCTCTATGAGTTCAATAAGAGTTTCAGACTAGATGCCACTTTCTTTTTGACCTCCCTTCTAGCTGAAACATATTGTTTTTCTTATGTCTCAGTAAGAATCTACAACTTTTGTCACTCTATGAGAATGGGACTTGATGGCAGACAAAAAAGCTTTTGCATTTGGTTAACTATATTTTTCAAAAAGGAAAATAAGTATTATTTCATAGTCTTTCTCTACAGTCTTAAACTTCTTTAAGATTCAAAAAATCCCAGTGTCCGCAATATCCACAAGCTAAATATTTCAAAGAATAAGGGACAACTAAAAAAGGAGGTGGAACAAAATAATATATAGACTCAGAAAATTAAAATTATTATTGAGTCAGATGAACAGTCTCCTCAATCAACTGGAATCATCTTTTGGTGTCCTTACCAATGGGAAGAGTGATTGGGGAATCCTTTTGACAAACTGCATATTTACATATTTGACATTTGAAAAGTAGGAATTATATTTAAACTTTTTTTATTTTTGTTCAAGGGAGCAATCCATGTGGTGTTTTTTAGAAGGAAGGGAAAAATTCTATTCTTACTTTGGTGGTGAGTTTCTCCACTTTATTTTTTTCTATATTTGCTGTTTTCATCCCATATATAGTTTTTAGAGCAATGTTGATATTGATTCTTAAGGTTGTGAAATAGATTTTTATCAATAGAAGCCTAATCTAGCAAACATTTTTAGAAAGGCCTCCTTCAAGGAGTTCCTTTGTAAATTAATGGCACATATACCTACTTAGTACTTAGCATAGGAACATTCAACATGACCAATCCATTCCCAGGAACATTTGCCTTCTATCAGTAAAGATGTCCTTCCTGTCAACTTGCCTAAGAGTTGTTGCCACTCGGGTTTTTTTTCTTCTTTTTTTTAATATAACTGATTCACCCACCTAATCCCAATGACTAAATCTACCAGCAGGAATACTCCTCTTTTTGACTTTTTGACTTTTTCTTTTTATACTCACTTGATGTACAAGACTATATGGAATATTACTTTTCAGTTGCAATAAGGAATAAGTAGACTTTTCTGTATCACCCAAAAAAAACTGTGATTTATAACATTAAATATGTAGAATAATGGCTACTTTGGGAGAAAGATTGAGTCTTCTTTAACCTTTGCTTACTGAATCCCAAGACTATCATATCATTAGAAAACTGGCCTTCCATAATTGTCTAATATTTTATTATCATTGTCAATGTTTTGTGTGTATGCACTGTATTTAAAGATCAAAGTAACATATATATTCCAGAACCTGATTGGTATGCAGATGAACATTCCTATCTAACAACATATAGAGAACCAGCCTATCAATATCCAAGGTGATTTTCCATTTTTGACTTTAACTTTATTTGCATTATGTTTGTAATGAGCACCAAGAGGCTTTGAATCTGTTCATTTTAGAAAGCATACAGAGTTTCAATTCAAAAATCTGTAGAAATAATCTTTCAAATTTAATTCACACATATGAGTTTGAGCAGTGAGCAATTAAAACTTAATGCACACTATAACAAAGATATTAGGAGGCCATATAAACCACACTATGCCTTTTGTTAGAAGGCCTCTGCATTTGTTTGTGAATTGACCAGTTCCAACGTTTACTGCTTTGAGTCACTCCATGTAACTTAACTGTCCCTACTTGAATTGTTTCAACAATCCTTTTTTGAAAATAGATTAAAAGCCTTATCACTGTAACCTGATAAAGACAGGTTTATGAAATGGTTCAAGTTTAATTCTGCTCCTGAATCATTATATAGTTCAAGAACAAATTAGAAAGGACAAATCTCTACCTGGAGGATATTATCGAAAACACCATTCACCATTTGCTTTAGGAAAAACTCTTTTGAAATTCCATCTATTGACAAATATTCATATTTTTCAATGGATAGATGACTCACAAGTTGCCACAAACAATTAAAATGTTATCAACTTAAAACTGTTTTGATGTACATATTTAGAAATTATTGCCTTCCAAAAAAAAAAAAAAATTCTCTCCTCAATTTGCATCTTTTCCAGTTGAACATTGTGCAGTTTTTTTTTTTTTTTTGTTTTAGGTTTTTTAATGTACCTGAATCAGAATTTATAAATATCCTATCTGTAGTGTCCTTATAAATCTTATTTTAATTCTTTCCTTGCTCAGTAAGGCTAATGAACCTGTGGGCAGTCTGCATGGATCCTGTGCTTATAAAATAGTGGAAACTGAAGGAAAAGGCATTCTTTTTCAAATCAGAGAATTTTGCAAAAGAATGAGGTCATCCTTCTAAATATGTTTGTGTTCTTTTTTGGACCACTGTGACCTTTTTTTTTTTGGTAGAAGAAATCCATATCATGAAGCTATGAAAACCACCTAGGATTTTCTCACTTGGAATCATAGTGTGTCTACTATTGATTTGCATTCCTGAAGTAAATATTTATGGTAATTCAATCTGTGCTCTCCTCCTAATACATCAAAGTCCATCTTAAAGCATGGAAAATTCTAACCATTAATAGATGTTTGATCATTTTATTTGATTTAAATTTTCTGTTGTTTAATTTCCACATGTATCAAATAAGGCAGTAAGATTTGAAGATTTCTGTTTTTCCTCAATTATAAATTGTGGGATCAAAAATCGTATCATTCTGGAGCAATATGATTTAAAAATCTTCTATGTCTTTCTGTGTTTCTATTTCTCTCTACCTCTTTTTTCCTTGGTGTGTCTTTTCCTCTTTTCTAAATTGCATGATTATAGCTGCACAATTGAGCAACCTAGTCATTTTCATAATTGCAAATGGATACTGAAATGTGTAGAATTTGAAAATGTATTCACAATAATGTATTAATCTTCCTGGACAGAAAAGCTAAGCTTGAAGTATAGCATTTTAAAATGTGTTCACAATAACATATTAATCTTCCTAGATAGAAAAGCTAAGCTTGATGTTGTCTAAATTCACTACAATTTAGAAAATAGAATCCTGACAGACAAGTCCAAAGTGTTCAAAATCAATTCTTAGGAAGCAATCAGCAGTACCACAGAGGGTATATTTTAAAATTAAAGCTTGAGAAAGGAATGAATGGTGACTCTGGGAATTGCTATGTCGAGAATTTTGTTCCAACCACTATCCTTTCCTCTGATCATTCCTTTGAAGGTAGCTCAAGAAAATTGCATGAAATTCATACGAGGAGAGAGAGAGATGTATCATAGTAAGGTCAGGCATTTGTTTAGGCACATGTGACTGTGGTTCCCTACCTTTCTCAAAACTAAGTATGCAACAATTAAGAATAATCTTTGTAGAGATTATAAAATCCTTAAAAAAGTAAAGGGCAGCCTTGACAGTAAGGGGAAAGAAGGTGGTGCAGTAAGGATAGGACTGAGATAGAAAAGTTGCTGTGATAGAAAGTGTGATTTCAGAAAGAAAATAGAATTCCCAGATGAGAAAACATCCTCTCTAATAGCAATTGGGACATCTCAATATATCGTAGTGTCAGATGCATATAGAAAAGTGAAATAATGTGACTGACATTTCTGATTATTCAATATGTATATAGGTTAGAGAAAGACAGCTTTCAACCTTGCTATACTTGGATGAAAGTCCGGCCATTATTACTTCCAGCCCATTTGTGGTGAGTAACATCATTCATTTGGGGTTGTTTTCTCATCAGGAAAATAGATAAGGGAGTTAGAGACTTCTTTCTTTGTGAGAAAGATGCCTTATAGCAGAAACAATCCTTTTAATTCTTTTCTTCTTTTTTTGATGCTAAGCTAGGACTTTTTAGGCTTTTTCTCTTCATTATCAATGTTTTTAAATTTACTAGCTTGGTCAAAACTGAGAAAAGGCTATGATATCTCCAACAAAAAGGGCAATTCCCATCATAGGTTAGACATAATGTTCAGTATTTACACAGATAAAAATCTTGTAGCAGCCACGATTATGGCTCTTTTCTCAAATTGTCCATTTGCTTGTAATTTTAAAAGCAGGATTTCATTTTCAATGTATTTATTTGCTACTCTAGGAAGACTGACCTGTGGCCATCCCCAGAAATTGCAGAAGACATCTGGCCTATCGAGAATGGTAAGTTTCTCTTTACTTTTGTTCTTGCTGATTTCCTCTTTGAGCTTAAAAACAATTTTAGTTCAATAGATGCTCACCATGAGCAGCCTAATCTAGAAAACATTTTCAAAATGACATTTTTTTTTAAAAAAATTATTTACAAAGCACATATGCGTGGGAAATTTTTCCAAAAATTGACCCTCGTAAAACCTTTTGCTCCAAATTTTCCCCTTCTTCCCCCCACCCCCTCCCCTAGCTGGCAGATAGTCCAATACATGTTAACTATGTTGAAATACATGTTAAATTCAACATATGTATACATATTTATACAGTTTTCTTGCTGCACAAGAAAAATCAGATCAGGAAGGAAGAAAAAAACTAAGAAAACAAAATGCAAGCAAACAACAAAAGAGAGAATGAGAATACTATGTTGTGGGCCACACTCTTCCCACAGTCCTCTCTCTGGGTGTAGATGGCTCTCTTCATCACTGAACAAGTGGAACTGGTTTAAATCATCTCTCTGTTGAAGAGAGCCATGTCTATAAGAATTGATCATCATATAGTCTTCTTGTTTCTATATATAATGATCTCCTGCTTCTGCTCATTTCACTTTGCATCAATTCATGTAGGCCTCTCCAAGCTTCTCTGAAATTATGCTGTTGGTTTTCTTACAGAATAATAATATTCCATAATATTCATATACTATAACTTATTCAGTCCTTCCCTCACTGATGGTCATCCACTCAGTTTCTAGTTTCTTGCCACTACAAAGGGGGCTACCACAAACATTTTTGCACATGTGGGTCCCTTTCCCTTCTTTAAGATCTCTTTGGAGTAAAAGCCCAGTAGTAACACTGCTGGATCAAAGGATATGCACAGTTTGATAACTTTTTGAGCTTAGTTCCAAACTGCTCTCTAGAATGTTTGGATCCATGCACAACTCCACCAACAATATATCAGTGTCCCAGTTTTCCCACATCTTTTCCTGTCATCTTAACCAATCTCACAGGTGTGTAGTGGTATGTAAGAGTTGTTTTAATTTGCATTTCTCTGATCAATAGTTATTTAGAGCATCTTTTCATGTGTCTAGAAATAGTTTCAATTTCTTCATCTGAAAATTGTCTGTTTATATCCTTTAACCATTTATCAATTGGAGAATGGCTTCAAAATTACATTCTTTTGGCCTTCTAAAAGAATAATGTTGGCCCCAGGACTGTAACCAGCCTCTAACCTGTGGATAGCAGAGCTGCACAAAGCAGGCAAGAGATAAGGAGAATCAGGACACAAACTGAAGTTTAATTTGTTTCAGAGTGAAGAAAACAACAGCTAGGAGGGGGGCCTAAGAGGAAGATGTGAAGCTGTTGATGCTGAGACTGCTCTATACAAGATCTTTCTGAGATCTTCAGAGAGTTTTCATGGTTAGCATTTCTTGGGACAAAACAGATTTTTTGTTATCTGTCTCAAATTTTGGGGCACAGAACCAGAGTTCTGTGAGAGGAACTGGAATGTGTAGTACCTGTCAGAGACAAAGAACAGGGATTGTGAGCATATAATGGACATCCCTGGAAAATAAGGAAAGCTAAATCATTTAGTGAATACCTGGTGCTGGTCGGTCCAAACAATCAATGCACTTTGTTCAGGGTGATGTAATCCTGACTGCAGGATTCTGTTCTTCTAATTTTACAGATGTGGAAAATAGTCTATGAGAGTCCAAGTCATCATGTAACTAGTTAAGTATCTGAGAATGGATTTGAACTTAAACCTTCCTATCTCCAAAGCTAGTGCTCTATGCACTAGGCCTTTTAGTTGCTTTTGAAACCTGGATCTCAAATCCTTGGATTTGGAGGGTTTTAGGTAAATGTCATTTGAGCTACATAATAATTGGTATTATAAAATGGACTAGCCTTCTATGCCAGGTGTCATTAGATAGGCAACAGTCTTCTCAGAAGTTATGTGATGAAATCTGGATTCCGTTTGTAGTGGCTGCACTTCTCCACAGTCACATAGGATAACATGGATCCCCTCAGTTTTTTCCAGGGGATTAATTAACTGAATAGGGAAGAATCTGAATCCAAATAATGCAGCTCCCTGGAGGTATTTCTTAGGCTACTCTTGCTGAGTATTCTTAAGATGACACTATTATGTTGGGAATTAGATACTTGAATTTTTGCTGCCCACTTAGTATTTGGATTGGTCATGTTATTCAACTGCCACTGCAGAAGGAAGGACAATATATAGATATAGCAAGGTACTTGAATTTTTGCTGCCCACTTAGTATTTGGATTGGTCATGTTATTCAATTGCCACTGCAGAAGGAAGGACAATATATAGATATAGCAAGGTTGTAGTTGTGTACTTCAGTCTCTGTGCTGTAGAAGAAAGCCCACTTCAGCTGGCAGCTCCTCTTGCCAACACCATTTGTATAGTTTTAGCGTCTTACTCCCTGAATTATTCTTGCTTCTAGAGAGAATAAGTGACACATCAGAGAATACAATAGAAGGAAAAAGCAGTAAAAAGAGGAGGAGACTACTTTCATTCTTTAGGTAAGATTTTGTGTCCCAAGAACAAAGTTGTACTGATGAAAACCAATTTTTCTTGACTTGATTTTGAGTTTTTCGTAGCTGGACAACTGCTAGGGGCCACAGTGCATGGAGAGTCAGGCCTGAAGTCAGGGAGACCAGAGTTCAAATATGGCCTCAGACTTTTAATGGCTGGGTGACTTTGGACCAGTCACTTCATCCTGTGTAACTCTGTTTCCTCATCTGTCCAAAGGAACCGGCGAGGGAAATGGCAAACTACTTCAGTGTGTTTGCCAAGAAAATCCTAAAATGGGTCACAAAGACTCAGATACAGTTGAAAACCACTAGAAATCCACCACTAGAACCCTATTTTGCTGTTTGCTGGACAAGTCTTCCCTAAAACTTATTGGTTCATGTTAACTCTTCAGTGACCCATGATGCAAAAGAAAGAATACTGGGTGGGAACTCTGAGGGCTGCTCTGAATCCAAATCCTAGCTCTGCCACTTCTCACTATACATCTAATGCTAGTTAGGTCATTTAACATATGCAGGGCTCACTTTCCTCATCAGGTATAAAGAGCAAGTTGGGCTACATGATTTCCAAGGTCCTTTTCCATTCTAAACTTATGCTTGCTCCCACAAGCTTTCCAAGTTATAGGGGGAGGTCCAGGAAGCCCTTGAAGTTATGTGCAGAAAAAAATGACCACCAGGCAGACAATGAGCCTATAGAAAAAAGTGGATAAATATTTAAGAACTTCCTTTTGAGCAGAAGATAAATCTATCAATGGAAAACAAATGTTTGCTATTCACAGTCACACATAAACATGCACATAATCAGCTATATCCATATCCAGTATAGAAATACAGTCATATAATGCACGCCTACCTACACAGGTACACACCCTTACATAAACACACATGTTTCACACATTCATTTCAATTTATTCACATAATCATTCATACACATTTACACATAGTCACCACCCACATTCCCATACAATATGTGAACATATATGCCCACTTTAATCAAAACAAAATACACAGAGATATTTCTACACACAAAGGATTCTTACAATGCATATATTCACAAATATGTAAACATACATGTAAATTGAAACATACATATGCATGTATTCCCCCCACTCAAACTGAAAGTGTTCACATAGAGACTTCCAAGTCTTATTTTCCTAATGTAAGGCTGAGATGAGACTGTTCAAACATAGTTTGATTATATCGTCTATAGAACAGAGAATGTGCATGAAAGAAAAATAAATCTTTTCCTCACTTTGAATTTCAGATGTTGCTCAGGGGCAGCTAGAAAACAGAAAAAGGTACATCTTGAAAAGCAGATTTTAGGGAACCCAGAAAGGTATTTTCATCTTCATTTAAGCTTTGTTGACATCCTTAAGGGAATTTGTTGGTAGTCTTGGCTTTCGAGCCACTTCATCATCCCATTGACGGGAAAAGTCGTTCCTACTTCTGGGATCCATATAAATCTTCATCTGATTAGTGAGCAGACATGTTCCCAGAGATGCTCTGGGTGCTTGGAGTTGGTGCTTTGTAGACAAATTCTATAGCCAAATGGGAGCAGCAGGAGACTAGTAGCCTCAAATAACACACTCTGTTCATATAAAGATACACCTCAGGGGACCTACACATTATTCTTTTTTTTTTTTTTAATATGAATAGAGACATTTATTTATCGAGTGAATAATTACATCTGTAAGTTTATTACCCACATAGCCTACACATTATTCTTAATGGACAATACTGTTTCGGCCCCTCCACGGACATGTTGTCTAAGGAACTCAAACCTGTGACGGCAAATTTGAAAATTGCTCTGTAATGTGTTTACTTTTAAGTAGGGTTGCTTCGTTGGAGAACATAATTGCATCCTTTTTTCCTCAGAGCCATCGATGAAGATGTCTCTGAAGACATAGTGTCCCCAGATTGCTGTATTTTTTCATGTTTTTTTTCCTTCTGAGAAATAGGGGGGAAACCCCAAGAAATAAAGTTAGGAGAGGAAATTTTGGTCATGATTTTATCATGCATTTTGAAGCATGTGTGTTTTCTCACAAATTATTCAGTGAATCATAAGCAGTCAGGAAGGTTTTATGAAGCTCCACTGTGAACCAAGCTCAGCGCTAAACGTGGACCCAGAGAGAAAAGATAGTGCCGGAGTGCCTCTCATTGAAGCGCACAACCTCGGCCGGGGAAAGCCCCAGGAAAAAGGCGGTGTGGCTACAGGAGCCCTATGACGTCACGGAGGGGACCCCGGGGCACTCTGGGATTGGGATAGACCTGCAGCAGGTGTTGCCACTGGAGCCGAGCTCTAAGGGCAGGCTGGAGGGGAAGGGCGCGGTTGTGTTCTAATGCCGGCTCTGGAGCCCGCCAAGGGCCCCTCCTCCTCCCCCTCCCGGTTTGGGCGGGGGCATAGGGAGTTTGAGTAGGGGGCGGGACAGCTCGGGCCGCTGGCCAGGTGTGGGAGGGCGCACTGCTGACCTGTTAGCGCCGCCGCTGCTTGTGCTTCGGCTGCCAGGCGACTCCGAGGATCTCGAGGCCAAGGCGTGGGCAGGGTTCGGAGGGCCCGACGATCCCATGGCCTCGGACTAATTGACCCAAGAGCGCGCGACGAGTGGTTCTTTCTCCCCTCCCCTTGCTCAGCCGCCTTTCTTGGGGTCAGGAACACCGGGACAAAGTGTGTCTCTTGAGCAAAAAGGTAGGTGTTTTTCTGGACTGTGAGGCAGGAAATCTCAAAAACATGACTGGTGGGTCTTACATCTGCAGTTTCCTGCATCTTCCTTCTGTGGCCCTTTCTACCCATGCTGTAATGTTCGTTCTCTCCGTACATCTTTCGTCACCTGCGATGTGTGAGAGGTGGGAGCACCCCCCCCCCCAGAGGCCTCCCAGGAGCACGGGCAGTTTCATGGCCTTGGGGAAAAGATGGATAAATCTCCCACCACACCAAGTCATTCTTCCTGTCGTCATGAGCTGTGTCTCTGGAGACCCACTAACAGAGTTCAAATGCCTTCTCCCATAAAGTCCTCTGACCAACAACCCACAAAACAAAGTGAAATAAAGTTTTCTAGTTCATGTAGTAATGATGGGTTGTTGGGAAAGGGTAGAAAGGATGTTGAGCCTCATCTTTTAACGCTGCTATTTGTTTTATTCTAAATTCAAGAAATAAAAGAAACTCATAACATGGTAAAATGAAAATTGGTGATTGCATGTGAAAACGCACCTGTTATATACTTGCTATCCTTTCTATCAAAATTGCCATGTAACTGTGTATATGTATGTATGTAAATATATATGCATATATGTAAAAGTAGCCCATACGTCTTTCAGTTTTTCCTCTGGGTGTAGAGAATCATCACAGGTCCTTTATATGCCATTTGATAATTTATTCTAGTCAAAATGAGTTTGATATTCCAATTTCTTAAAACTATATATGATGTTTTCTTAGTTCTGCTTATTTCACTCTTCATTATTTCATGCAAGACTATCCATGTTTTTCAAGACAAAGCTCATTTGTTGCAACACCGAAGAATTCCACCACAGTCATCCACCGTATGTTAAGCCATTCCTTAATTGACTGGTATTCCTGTGATTTTCAGTTCTTTATTACCACAAAGACAAAAAATATTTTGGAACTTATAGGTTTTATTTCTTTTCCTCTAATCATCTCTGCAAACAGACAGTATTGGTATTACTAGGTAAAAGGATACAGGCTGTTTAATAATACTTTGGGAATAATTCCAGATTGCTCTTCATAATGGCTGAATTAGTTCACAATTCTACCATCCAACCAGTAGTGAATTAGTGTTCCAAATTCGCCTCATCACCAATTTTTCTCCCTCAATCATTTTAGTCAACCTAAGAGGTAAAAAGTCTCAAGGTTTTAATTTGTCTCAATTTTAAGATCATCTTTATATGACAATAGAAGGTACTTGAAATGTGAGATTCCTTTGTCAGTGTAGGGGACAGCATGGACTACAATCACACAGGATGAATAGGTGTGAATATATTATGATTCCACTAAATCAAGGGGCCCCCCTTCCATGTTCTCAGAAGGGTTGAAGTGATAAGTGACACTGTTGCACAACTGTGCTTGAGTCGTGTGCTGATGAAAGAAGGTAAGATGTTGGATACTTACAGTTTAGCTGGTTGAGAGCAGATACCTTTGTCTGCAGATGTCTTGCGTGGACATTCAATACAAGTGGGAAACCAAAATAACAAAGGTTCATATTGTCAGTCATATGTTTTATAATCTATTTACAAAAAAAAATTCTCTTGATTTTTTAATTATAAAGGGATATTTGAGTATTATCTCTTTTGGGATTGAGATAGGGGATAGAAGAAATTAGGACCTAGAAGATAGCCTGGTGCAAAGAGTGTTATATTTGGTATCAAATGTTTTCAAATCCTGTCACTTTCACTATTAGTAATTCAACCCCTGTGGGCCAATTATAAAATGAGAGGTCTCTTAATTCTAAATATATGATCTTGGTTGATCTAATTAAGTGAGGCTGGTGGTAGAATTGTGGCCACCAGAAAGGTCTTTTAAACAGTTGTCAGGTATTAGGTTAATATTTTCTCTAGAACTCTCCAGGGTTAGGGCCAGAACCCAATATAGATTATGGCGCAGTAGATTCCAAGCTACTGGATGCATTTTTCCTTTTTTGGGAAGGTGGATAACCAGAACCAGAACCAGAGATGGTCCAGAAGTATCAAGGTAAAAGTAATAGTAGAGCTGTTCATTCACCTGTGGTGTTCACCTCTGACCTAACTTTTTGTACTTTCAGGAAACTGCATTTGCAGCAGCCACCTCCTGGTAAAACCATCTTGATCTGCTATCCCAGGTTGAGGGTAACCAGCAATCCTTAAATCTATTACTGAATGGGATGTCTATCTCAAGCATCTGAAGATTTCCCAAGGCAGAATGGACAGATGAGAATAATTTATTCTATTGGCTATAAAGATGAGTGTAGGAGGCACTGTGGAGTGCTTAGAGCTTGGTCAGATATAGAAAATCTAAATTCAGGAATTTGCACTAAATATCTGGAGTCAGACAATGGTGCTAAGAAGAATAAAAAGTTTCAGGAGGTTCAACTAAAAGTGAGGCCTGAGTCAGTCTAGAGAAAACAAGCAATAGAATCTCTGACCAACAATTTTACTTTTTAGCCCATTTTACTTTCTGGCAAGATAACAGACATTTAAAAACAACCCTGATTGTGAGGGTTCTACTGCATTCTCCTTAGATCTCTTTACTTGAACAGATCCCACTGAAATAATTTTCTATAAAACTATTTTCTTACATTTATTTAATGTTAATAATTTGTACAATCTTGTCCCAATAGATGAATAATCTGTTTTAAATTCTTTGATGCCACAAAAAGAGGTACCATAAATATTGTACAGAATTCCTTTTTTCTGCTTTTGATTGTGGTGTAGAACAAGTTGTACTATCACTGAGTCAAAGAACATGCAAAGCTTAATTTTTGATGGGGCAAAGTGACAAATTTCCAAAATGGTGGGACCAATTCAGAACTTCACCAGTAGTAAGTACACCATATACTTGTTTTTCCAGAACTGCTCCAACATTTGCCATTTCCCCATTTTTTCAACTCTGCCAATCTGATGAATGTGAAGTATAACCTTAAAATTGTTTTTAGTCAGTGATTTAGAATTTTTTTTCTTTTGACTATTATCTTAAGATTTCTTCCTCTGAAAACTTCCTATTCATTTCATTTTACCTTTTATCAATTGAGTAATGGCTCTTCTATATTTTTGACCCATATTCATCTATTGATTGAGAGCTATAGATATATAGATATCAAATGTGTGTATGTGTGTTTTCTCAAGGAATAAATAATAGAATGCAGGGCCAAAAGAATTAGGAAGACTCTTCAAACACTTCAAGACATATCAGTAGTAAATGACTTTGTGACCTGGAGAAGTCACTCAATTATTTGCCTCAGTGTCTCATATGTAAAATGATCTGGAGAAGGAAATGTCAAATCCCTCAAGTATCTTTGCAAAAAAAAAAAAATCCAAATGATATCATAGACATGATTCAAAAATGAAAAGGGTGAACTTTCCACCAATGAAGAGGAAATTAGAGCAACAATTAGGAGTTATTTTGCCCAACTTGGTCAATCTGATAATCTAAATGAAATGGAGGGATACCTACAAAAATATAGATTGCCCAGATTAACAGAAGAGGAAATAAATTACATAGTCCTGTTTTAGAAAATGAAATTGAATAGGCTATTAATCAACTCCCTAAGAAAAAATCTCCAGGGATTTACATGTTAATTCTACCAAACATTTAAAGAATTAATTCCAATACTGTATAAACTATTTGAAAAAATAGGAAAAGACTCCTACCAAATAACTTTTATAACCACAGATAGGTGCTGATATCTAAACTAGGTAGGATGAAAATAAAAAATTGTAGGCCAATTTCCCTAATGAATATTGATGCAAAATCTTAAAATATTAGCAAAGAGATTACAGAAAGTCATCCCCAGGGTAACTGTGACCATGTAGGAGTTATATCAGGAATGCAGGGCTGGTTCAATATTAGAACTATTAGCAAAATTGAGTATATAAACAAACCAACAAAAGTCATTATCTCAATAGATGCAGAAAAAAGCATTTGATAAAATCCAACATGCATTCCTATTAAAAACTAGAGAGTATAGGAGGAAATGGAGTTTTCTCTAAAATTATCAACAGCTATTTAAAACCATCAGCAACCATATGTAATGGGGACAAACTAGAACTATTCCCAATAAAATCAGGTGAAACAAGGTTGCCCACTATCACCATTACTATTCAATATTGTATTAGAAATGTTAGCTTTGACAATAAAAGAAAAAGAGATTAAAGGAATTAGAGTAGGTAGTAAGGAAACCAAATTATCACTCTTTGCAGATATGATATACTTGAAGAATCCTAGATAATCAACTAAACTAATAGAAACAATTCACAAGTTTAGCAAAGTTGCAGGATACAAAATAAAACCACATAAAGCACCATTTTTATATATTACAATGTCCAGCAGCAAGAGATACAAAGAAATTCCATTCAAAATAACTGTCGATAATAAAAAATATCTAGTAATCTATCTGCCAAGGGAAAACAACTATATGAACACAACTACAAAATATTTTCCACACAGATCTAATCAATTGGAAAAATATAAAGTTCTCATGGGTAGGCCAAGTGAATATAATAAAAATGACACTACCTAAATTAATCTACTTATTTAGTGCCATACCAATCAAATGCTCAAATTATTTTATGGATCTAGAAAAAATAACTAAAAAATACTCTTTCTGGAAGAACAAAAGGTCAAGAATTTCAAGGGAAGGACTTATGGGAACTGAAGGTGGGTCACAACATAGCATTTTCACTCTCTTTGTTGTGGTTTGTTTGAATTTTCTCATTTTTTTCCTTTTTCTGCTTTTTCTTGTTCAGCAAGATAATTGTTTAAATATGTATGCATTTACTGGATTTAACATATGTTTTGACAATGTTTAACATACATTGTATTACTTACCTCTGGTTGGTGTAGAAGGAAGGGGAAGGAAAATTAGAACACAAGATTTTTCAAGGGTCGGTGTTGAAAAATCATCCTTGCATATGTTTTGAACACTAAAAAATTAAAGTAAATAAACTGCGATTAAAAAAGAGCTTAAGTTTTCTTATTTCAAGAAATTATCAAGAAAAACCACCCTGATATCCTAGAATTAGGGATTAAAATAGAACCTCAATGAATTTACAGAACACCTTCTGAAAGAGATCCTAAATTCCTAGGAATATATCAAGTTCCAGAGTTCTCAAGTCAGGGAGAAAATAGTGCAAACAGCCAGAAAGAAACCATTTAAATATCATGAAGCTTTAGTTAGGATCAATAAGATATAGCAGTTTCCACATTAAAACAATAGAGGCATGGAATATGATATATTGGAAGGCAAAGAAAGGAACTAAGATTACAAGCAGGAATCACCTATCCAGAAAAACTAAGTATAATCCTTGAGGGGCAAAAATAGATATTTGGTGAAATGAAGGACTTTCTGATAAATAGACCAGAGTTATAAATAGAAAAATTGACTTTCACACATAAAGCTCAAGAAAGGATAAAAAGGTAAAGATGAAAAGGTAAACATCCCTTGCAGCCACAAATGCTAATTCTACTCTTGACCATGGAAGTGTGAGTAGGTTCTCTTGCCACATGGGAATTGGGATTAGGGCCCTTGCTCATCAGACACTGAAGGTGATGGGACTATGAGCCAGAAGTGCATAAAGACAAAGCAAAATACATACAATGCTAGAAAAGGGCTCCCTATACTTTCTTTCTCACCAATTATCTGACCCTCTTACCATCTCTGATCTGAGAATTCCCAGAACTTCTGCTGCCACTGATAAGGTTCTCTGCAAGTGTTGCAACTACATCCCTCCAGGATAGCTCTCACACCAATGTCAAAAATCTCTCCTGCTGACCTCCTAAGAATATTTACCACTGCAGAATTTGATTTAAGGCTTTATTTTTAAAGTGGTTTGGAGGAAAATGTTGGGAGATTTTAGCTGAGCTGCTTGCCTTTATTTTGATATCTTGGCTCCTGCCACCACCCATATATAATAGGACTCTAATGCACATGTTTTCACAATAATAATTATATAGTGCTGTAAAGTAAGTGCTATTGTTGTCATTTCACATCTGAAGAACAAACAGATTTAAATGTCCTGCTCAGGGTCATGTTTTTAAGGCTATAATCTAACTTAGGTTTTCTTGACTCCAGGTCCATTGTTCTATCTTACTTCACCACCAGAGTACATTATGTCAAAAAATCAATTCTTTTTCTTTTCTTCCTCTTATTTTTTTCACTTTTTATTATGAACTTAACCATTATCCTTAAATTAACATTTCAGTACAGATAATGAGAAAAAAAATGTATAAATACCCCCAGAATTTTTGTCATATATACTTCCCATATATTTATTTTGAAGAATTATGCATTTATAAATTCTATTTTATTTTTCGTTTTCAGTTCTGAGTTTTCTCTTCCCTATCTTTCAACCATTCATTGAGAATAAAACTTTGTTATCAATATGCATGGTCAAACAATAAAAATTCCTGCACAAATTATGTTTTTAAAAGTCAAAAGCAAAGAAAGATAAGAAAATAGGTTTTAACTCAGTTCCTAAAGAATTACTATAAAGTCTATGTTGAAAGAGACAATGAAAATCATTTTGGCCAACTTCTCATATCATGCAAGCATTCTATCAGGAGCCCAGTTCTCAGTCAAGGAGCCCTCCTAATGTTAGATAGCTCCAGTTATTAAGGAGATTTCCCCCCTTATCATGAGCTTTCACCTTTCTATATCTGCCTCAGCTGTCTTCTTGTGCTATCTGAATTCAAGCAAAACAGGTCTGATTCTTCTTTATGACAACTTTTCACATATATGAAGAAAGCATTCTTTTCTCATGACTGCAAACAGCCTCTCTCCCTCCAAGCCCCCAATAAATCTTTTTTCCTGGGATAAATGTTTCCAAAAATATAATTATATGCTTGTTAGAGACAATGTGGTCACAATTGTAGTAGCCATATCTGTTCTGAATGTGTTATTGTTTCTGTTGCTATTCAGTCGGTGTGGGGAGTTTTCTTAGCCAAGATAATGGAGTACTTTGCCATTTCCTTCTCTACCTCATTTTGCAGATGAATAACTGAGGCAAATGGAGTTAAGTGACTTGTCCAGATCATAGTTACAATGCTAGGTTGTCCTGAGGGCAGATTTGAACTCAGGAAGATAAGTTTTCATAATTCCAAGTCCAGCACTCTAGCCACTGTGCCACCTAATTACCCATAACTTTTAAGTGCATTGGGAAATCAAAATGAGTCTTGTGACTCCCTTTATTTCAATATTTGTTTTATTGCAGTGATCTGGAACCAAAACTCTCAATAGCTCTGAGGTATGTCTGTATTCCTGATCAAACTCCTGTGCATACCACTGTTTAAATTTGAAGAAAAAAATAAAAAGAAGCTTCCCACATAGATTTTCTTATGGACAAATAGATTACTATGCGTGGATGAGAAATATTTGCAGGACCCTGGGGCTCACACAGATCAGTCCAAAATCAGAAGTCTACCCCAACAGAAGCTTTAAAGGACCAAGGTCTAATTAAAGGAGGCGGGAATCACACTCACTTTTTGCTGGTTCTCCTTACAGTGACATAGTCTATTAACTGCCCATGTTTTATATATAGAGATTTGTGTCTCATTACAGTCATCTATAATGGGGGAGGGGGGGAAGAAAACAAAAAAATATATAATAACTTTACTATTTAAAAGAACATTATAGATAACTTAATAGATTTGCAGTGTCATGTACAATCATATTTTTCTCCTCTATTCTACTATATTATGGAAATTTTTATCTTATTTCTTAAGTTCAAAATAAAATGAATTAAGAAAAAATGAGAAAATGTCAATGTTTGGTACCAGAGTGAATCCAGGAAGTTTTATTGCTTTTAGGTAAATGGAGACCAGTATTGGGGAGAAGATCATGAGACAACCATCTTTTGGTAGTTACTCTATCTATTTCCAACATCATTCTTCTGAAGAATTCCCTGCCATGTATGATAGTCGTGTTTACTGTATCATTTCGAATTACAAGCTTGTCCCCTTTCAGCACATTGATGATGAGGGTCTCCAGGCCTTCATAAAATTCTTCTTTGACCTCATCAAGATTTATGATGGTAAGAGCACATATGATAATGGCATGGTGCTTTCCTACAAGTGACAGTCACTTTGTCATAAACCTGTCATGATTGCCTGTTGACTAAATTAGTTTTGATTGAGAAACCTTTGCCAGCTTAACAACACTCCCCATTACTGTGGCCATTCCAGAAAAATGTGTCTAGCTCCAACTTAGGTAAGCTACCTTCATTTACCAGCCTTGTTTCACTGCTATTTGGATATGATACCTGCTGAGCTCTCTTAAAGCAAGAGCTATGTGTCTTTCAAGTCTCTGGATTTTATGTTGTCTATATGTATGTCGTCATTACCAATAGTGAGGGCAATCATCTTCACAAGAGTTTTTGTATTTTTTTTTTATTTGCTTTAATCACAAGGAAGGATCCTACCTGCCATGGGAAGCAGGTTGTGGTCAGATTGGGTGAAGCAACTAAGTTTTAGGCAACCTTTTCTAGTCCCTTCCTCTTGTCACCAGAGAGGTACTGTGTTCCTTTAAAAAGACTTTCAGACACCCAGAGTCTGTTGAATCCCACTGTTACTTCAGTGTAGTGGGAAGACTATGGCCTAGGCTCCTGTGTGCAGGGCAATGATTATATCTGCCAGTGTTTCTGTAGCTATAACTGCTGCTTCATCACTTACCCATTGACACAGGATTTGAGAAAGGTAAAAAATGTTAAAATTGCAATGAGTATAATGTCTTTTGACTCATGAATTGGATTAAAGTAAGGCAGAGTTGTTTGAAAGATCTCATTTAAATGTATAACCTTGAACTATTCTTCATAATACATTGTCAAAAGATTTGAAAAGGTAATTCTTAAGGAATGAAATGCAAACTATGAGTGGCAATATGAAAAAATGCTCCTAAATCTTCAATAATTAGAGGAATACAAGTTCAAGCAAGTCTGAATTTCTACATTATGCCTAAGAGATGAGTGACATTGTGGAAAATGGCAAATGACAAATGTTGGGGAGAGGTTTACTGATCAACAGGTACATTGGGCATTCAAGAAACTTTGAATTGGTACAACTATTGTGCAAAGCAATTTGAAACTAGATCCAGTGTGCTGCCAAACTCTCTAAACCCTCTGACATAACTTCTAGATCTATGTCACAAAGTGATCAAAGAAAGAGAAAAGGATACACATATACAAAAACTAGTGGCAAAGAACTGGAACCTGATATGTCCATCAATCAGAAAGTATGGTAAATGAATATAATGGAATACCATAGTGTTATAAGAAATGAAACAAGGGATATTTTCACAGAACCCTGTGACAACTAGGATAGAGAGATATGCAGAGTGAAGTGAGCAGAGCCAGGAGAAGAGTGAATAAAATAACATTACTAAGAATATAATGATAACATTGAAAGAATGAGCAACTTGGATGAAAAAAAAAAATTCCTTCATAGTATTAAACTGAAATGAAACCTTTAAATTCTTCTTGCTTTTTGTAGATAATTTTTTACTTTATCATTACAAGTATATTTCATTCCAGCCCAAAGTTCCCTTCTCTTTTTGTTTGTTTCATTTTCAGAAGGAACACAAGTGGTCTGGTGAAGAGTGTATTGCTTTGGAGAGAAGTTTACTGCATAGATTTCCCAGGTACATGACTTTTCTGGGAAACTCATATAGGATCCTTTCCAGTAGGATTGATAATTCCCAGATCATGAAAATTGGGAATGAACCACAACTTCACCAAGTTGGGGAAGTGGAGGAACAGTGACTCCCTCATAGAACATATCAATGTCTCATGCCTACATGAGAAGTGAGACTGAAGAGAAGCTCCAGAGTATCTCTGTTTAAAAAGAGAAAATGTGAGTAGTGTTTGGCGCCTCTGAATTGTAAGGGTGGAGAAAAGAAGAGATAGGAAGAAGTCATGCAGATAAAATATGGCTGCAATGAGAATAGTATCAGTCAATTCTGTTGTTACTCTATCTTCCCCAGTCCCAATGCACATATACATAGATTATGGGAAGAATATTAAGAGAACAATAGGTACATTGATAGTAATGAAAGTCATTAAAAAAAATCTAGAGGTGGGGCAGAGCCAAAATGGTGGAGTCTTTATCTGAGCTCCTCCTAGTGTCCTTCAGATCAACACCAGAACTGGTTTTGGAGTGACAGAACCCACAAATTTTTGTAGTACAACAAATTTCCAGCAGAAGATACTTTGGAAGAACTTCAGAAAAGGTCTGTTTCAATTGGGTGGGGGGAAAGTGGCTCAGCAGTATCTATAGACTTTGGGAGACTTTTAGGCAACATACAGCTACATTGGCTACTCTGTTGTGGTTACAAACCAATGGATTAGCAGATTAGCTCTGAAACATCCAACACAAATACAGAAAATATTGCAAGCAGCTGGAAGGAAACAATTCAAATGTAGAAAAGCCATAATCAGGATTACTCAGGGCCTAGTAGCTTCCACTTTAAAGAATCAAACAGTATGGAGTTTGATATTCCCAAAGTCAAGGGAACTTTGATTGTAACCTACAATCAATTATCCAGCAAAATCAAGTATTTCCTTTTAGGGAAAAAGATGGAAATTCAGTGAAATGGGTAAATTTCTTTTATTTCTAATGAAAAAACCAGAGCTGAATAGAAATTTTGATCTTCAAATACAGAAATCAAGAGAAGTATAAAAAAGGTAAAAAATAAAGAAAAAAATACTTTCTTTTAATAGTTAAAAAGCTTATATCCCTATATGGGAAGGTGATATGTTCAACTCTTGAGATCTGTATCTCTGTTATAGGTATACTTAGAGGGTGCAGATATAATTTTATTTTGTTGTGATGATATAAAAAAGAAACTAGAGGGCGGAAGGTGATTCTACTGGAAGAAGAGAAAAATGGAGTTAAAATTGGGTAAATTACATCTCATGAGAAGGCAAAAAAGACTTATTACAATTGAGGGAAAGAAGAGATGAGCCTTGTGTGAACCTTACTCTCATCAGATTTGACTCAAAGAGAGAATATCAGACCTATTTATCTTCACAGAAAAACGTGTCTCACAGTACAAAGTAGTAGGAGGAGAAAGGGAAAAGGAAAGAGGGAGGCTAATAGAAAGGAGAACACAAGTAGTTGGAGAAAGAGATAAGAAAGGGAGAGGGGCTGTAAAAGAAGAGGGTTGTTTGAGGGAGGGGGTGGTCAGAAGCAAAATACTTCTGTGAATGTGAATAGGATGAACTCTTCTATAAAAGGGAAGCAGATAGCAGACAGGATTAAAGGCAGAATTTTACAATTTGTTGTTTGCAAGAAACACATTTAAAGCAGATTGATACATTCAGAGTAAAGGTACAAGATTGGAGCACAATCTATTATGCTTCAGCTGGAATAAAAAAAAAAGCAGGATTAGCAATCATGATCTCAGGTCAAACTAAAGCAAAAATAGATCTAATTAATGGAGATAAGGAAGGAAACATCCTACTAAAAAAATACCAAAATAATGAAATAATATCAATACTAAACATATATACATCAAGTGATATAGCATTCAAATGCCTAAAGGAGAAATTAAAAGAGTTGAAAGAAGATTATACAGCAAAACTATACTAGTGGGGTATCTCAACCTTTCTCAGAACTAGAAGAATCAAACCACAAAATAAGTAAGAAAGAAGTTAAGGTAAATAGAATTTAGTAAAGTTAGGTGTTGTGGCCATCTTAAGAGTTCCAAATAGAGTGTGAAAAGAACTCTAGTTTATTATTCTGTACAGCCTTGTTAATAGACATTTTTGCAAGTGTGATCAGTGCAGACAATCCCCATTCAGAGAAGCAGCTCATGGGCTTTGCCTATACATGGTATCTGTTAATGGGAGGAGAGCCAATTTAGCAACTCACTCACAGGTGAGAGGCCCTTTCAAGGCATCCCTGC
The DNA here is from genome assembly GCF_048593235.1 of Sminthopsis crassicaudata. Lineage (NCBI taxonomy): Eukaryota > Metazoa > Chordata > Mammalia > Dasyuromorphia > Dasyuridae > Sminthopsis > Sminthopsis crassicaudata. Next base: position 300,339,874 of record NC_133619.1, on the reverse strand, counting down.
TCATAAGCAACTATGCTGTGACCCTCAGGCTGAACCCATTCCCATGCTGAAAAAAGCATGGTTTAAATAATACCTCTTTCATGGTGGTTAAAATTAGAATCATGGATTGCTCTTTGTGTTGTTATGGTGTTATTGCTTTCTTCTTGCTCTGTAATATTAGGATATTTTGATGGATCTTTTTTCCACCATCCTTTCAGAGGTTCCAGCTCAAGAAAGAACTTTTTATCTAATAGATAAAAAGGGGAAACTGTTACGCTGCAGAGAGGAAGTCACCTCAACCTTTGGTGCACAATAAGTTTTCTGCCACATTGCAGAAATGCCGTGTTGAGCAGTGATGCATGGCATCTTTATGAGAAGCTTTCTCTATGTCAGATGTTAGTTTATATAAACTTTCCATATTACCTTCAACTGTGTTATGAGAAATAATCCATTCAAATGCCTCCTGATATTGTCCCAATCAGGGGCAGCTAGGTGGCACAGTGGATAGAGCACCAGCCTTGAATTCAGGAGGACCGGAGTTCAAATCTGGTCTCAGACACTTAACACTTCCTAGCTGTGTGACCCTGGGTAAGTCACCTAACCCCAGCCTCAAAAAAAGAAAAAAAAAAAAGATATTGTCCCAATCATAATCTTGTCCTATATGGTTATACAGCAAAGAGGTTACACAAACCTTTGTATATCTGTAGTCACATTGTAATTGAGCCTGGAGTTTCAATAACTCTACTCCTATTTCCAGTGATACTTCTCTTAAATCTTTTATCATCTGATACAATTATTCATCTATCTTAGCTTGTTGGGCAAAACCTAGCTAGTTGGGTTTTTTTTTTAATTTTATAATTATAATTTTTTTTTGACAGTACATAAGCATGGATTATTTTTTTACAACATTATCCCTTGTACTCACTTCTGTTCCAAATTTTCCCCTCCTTCCTTCCACACCTTCCCCTAGAGGGCAGGCAGTCCCATACATGTTAAATGTGTTATAGTATATCCTAGATACAATACATATGTGCAGAACCAAATTTTGTTGTTGTTGTTGCAAAGGAAGAATTGGATTCAGAAGGTAAAAATAACCTGGGAAGAAAGACAAAAGTGCAAACATTTTACACTCATTTCCCAGTGTTCCTTTCTGGGTGTAGCTGATTCTGTCCATCATTGATCAATTGGAATTGGATTAGCTCTTCTCTATGTCGAAGATATCCACTTCCATCAGAATACATCCTCATACAGTATCATTGTTGAAGTATATAATGATCTCCTAGTTCTGCTCATTTCACTCAGCATCAGTTCATGTAAGTCTGTCCAGGCCTCTTTGAAACCATCCCGCTGATTACTTCTTATAGAACAGTAATATTCCATAACATTCATATACCATAACTTATTCAGCCATTCTCCAATTGATGGGCATCCACTCAGTTTCTAGTTTCTGGCCACTACAAAAAGGGCTGACACAAACATTTTGGCACATACAGGTCCCTTTCCCTTCTTTAGTATTTCTTTGGGATATAATCCCAGTAGTATCTAGCTAGTTTTTCTATATATCTAAGTGTGTACTATACTCTTTTGTACATTAGATATAGACATTGCAAGAGAGACTGATGAAACTATAAGTGAAAACAACATAGTGATACCTAATATGACACAGCTGATACATCTCTTTTTTTCTAACAGGTCTAAAGTCTGTTTCCTCCTTTTCTATTATGGTATTGGAACACATGCTCAATCTTAGTATGATGCCATCTCTTACTTTTTACAGAAAGCATTGCTACATGAGTATTAACAAATACAGTCTGATTTTCAATTTCATTCTCTAGACAATCACTGACTACAATTCCAGCAAGTAACATTGTAAAAATCTAATGTTTCATTGGTAACAGTTACAGAGTCTCCCCACATAAATGCATATTTCCCTCCCAGACAGGCTTTAATGTAGAACTGGTACTCAATTCTTGTGCCATTTGTCCAAGAATCAGGGCCCAAGATGTTTTTCCACAAGTGACAAGAATATATCCCAAGGAAGCTTGTGTTTTTTAAGGGGCCAACCTGATGATCCATTATGTAGACACAGGCTGCACCCTCCCACGTGGATAAGGGTGTTACTATGATAGGATGTCCCCTGCATGCCCAGCATGTGTGTCATATGATACCTCTCCCCCCCCACGAGACAATCCTAGACCATAATGGATCCATAGCCCACCTTTTGGCCTCTGTTGCCAGTACTGAGTATATGTAACACAAACCCATATATATAGAAAACATCTTGCTAGTGGTCTTGGGGGCATGTCTTCTCCTCCTTTTGGACAGTTGCCTCTTCCTCTTCAGTTCTATGAACAATTTTGAGATGTCTGGTGGGAATCCACTGCTGAAGGTTTTCTCCTGTGGAGATACAAGCAAATCCTGGCCCCCACATTAGAACCCTATAGAGTCCCTCCCATCCTTCAGAACCCTTTTTCATTGCCATAGTCTCATTCTTAGGGATCCTTCTTAATGAAGATGGGGTGTTATATTTTATTAATTCTCTATTTTCACCAGAGAGTATTTCACAGCTGGACTTAAATCATTTGAATCAAATTTTAAGTAACTTATTGTATACACTGCTTTATCTATATCTTTCTGAGTGACCCTACCTCCATCTCCCTCTTTTTTGTTTTTTGATAAATCTCTCCAGGGTCTGATTAGTCCTTTCTATAATGGCCTGTCCTGTAGTGTTATAAGGAATCCCAAAAAAATATGCTATATGGAGAATTCCTGTAAGAACTGTTTTAATATTTTTGTGGTATATGAGGTCTATTATCAATCTTAATGGTGTGTGCGATACTCATAGAGTAATATCCATTTGCCATATATCATTTGGCCTGTCCCCTCTGGGGTTAGTCCCCAGCCCTACAGGTCTTTGAGAATTTTATGTTGGTACTAAGAAAGCAAATTTATTCCTGTCCTCAGGGTGAAGGAAAATAGAGTAAAATCAATCTTTAATATCTCTTATTAATAAGGGTCATCCTCCATTTAGGAGATAGCAAACCTGCTTGTAAAGAACCCATGTCTTCCAGGACTGAGTTTACTTGTCTCAAATCCACTAGCATTCTCCATTTACCAGATTTTTTCTTTATAACAAATACAGGTGAATTCCATGGGCTGTTTGTTTCTTCAATGTGTCCTAATTCTAATTGTTCTTGTACTTATTGATGTAGAGTGGGTGTTTTTTCTTTGGTCAGAGACATTGCCCCATCCATACCAGTGTGTTGTCTGAGTCATTTTTGGAGTGGTGGGAGCCATAGCAGCAGTGACCTTTCCTAAAAATCTGTGGTTTTCATCCCTAATTGGTGTAATATATCCCCAACACATAAATTAATATGTAAGCCATCTATTATTAAGGAAAAATGGTTCCTATCTTCTTGTCATTTTGCTAATTTATCACTTTAGCAGACCATTTAAAGCCTTCTTATTGCCTGCTACTCCTGGCACTAAATTGCTCAAAATAATATAAATTCATATTTGCTCCTGGAGCAACTTGAGCAGTAGTCAGCCAAGTCTGTTCTAAAAATTCTGTCATCCAGATTTCATTCTTAGGCTTTACATTAGGAGAGCCTTTGAAAGGCTATAGGTCCAGATAGATAAGAGTAGGGCGGAGCTGAAGGTGGTGGAGATGAGGAGGCCATTCACTATCATCCTCCTCAGGCTCAGGAGAAGGACATCCACTGCTAAGAGATAAGCTTGTCTATGCTCCAACTGTAAACTTCCTGACCTCCTTGTCTGATTCTGAATTCAGACTTTGTTTAATGAGATTATATATAGTAAAATGGCTTTTTGGTATTTCTCCTAGGCATTGCTTATCATAAGTGGTAATCTGTTCAGTGAAAACAATCCATCTCTCACAATTATAATAGTTTTCCTCAGGTAACCATGGAGAAACCATGGAGAAACCTCAGGAAACCATAGAGAAACCAGGAATTTCCTAATGTCTCCTAATTGAACTGTGCACCCCTACTCTTTTATACATTTATATATAGTCCTGGCATATGTTTCCCTGTCTGAAGGAAGTAGGATGCCTACTTTCTATCCCATTAGGTTACTTAACCACTCTCCACCATACTCTGCCTGGTCCAGAAACAATGCAGCTCAGTGGGCTTTCCCTATGGAGCCCTCTTGAGGGGTGTGTTTTGATCCCATAGCAGTGCTTGCCTCTGCAGTGATTGCTTTGGCACCATTTTAAGCCGCTGTTCTATGGGCATGCCATCTTACAAGCTCAAAGCATATGAGTTCTTTGATCTCAGAAATAAGATGAATGAGGGGGGAGACTCACAGAGTGTGAAAAGAGCTCCAGTTTATTGTGCCCTACAGCTTTGTTGATATATAATTTTGCAGGCGTGATCAGCCTGTGAACAGTAGTCAATCCCCAATCACCATTCAGAGAAGCAGTTCATAGGTGAGCTTTGTGTATGTATGGTATCTACCAATGGGAGTTGGACCAACCCAGCAAATTAGCAACCTGCACACAGATGAGAAACTCTGTCAATGCATCCCTGCTTATGAGCAGTTATGCTATGACCCTCAGGCTGAACCTACTCATATGCTGTGCATCACTGCTCAACAAGGGCATTTCTGCAAGGTGGTAGAAAACTTACCAAAAGTTGGGGTGGCCCCTGTAACTCCCTCCCAGCAGAGTCCCATACCCTAGCAATTAGTTATGATAGATCTTTGGAGAAAATTGAATGAAGATAAAAAGGAATATATTTTTTTCTTAGCTGCACATGGAACATATATAAAAACTGACCATTTATTAGTGCATAAAACTGTCAACATCAAATGAAGAAAGGGTGAAATAGTAAATGCATTTTTTCATATCATGATGCAAAAATAGATTATATTCAATAAAAGACCAGAGGAAAATAGACCAAAAACCAATTGGAAACTAAAGAATGAATGGGTGAAACAACAAATCATTGACACAATTGATATTTGCATTCAAGAGAATAATAAGACAACATAACAAAATTTGTGGGATGCAGCAAAGCAGTTATTAGGGGAAATTTTATATCTCTAGATACTTACTTGCATAAAATAAAGAAGATCAACGAATTGGGCTTGCAACTAAAAAAGCTAGAAAAACAAATTGGGGCAGCTAGGTAGAGTGGTGGATAGAGCAACAGGCCTGAAGTCAGGAGGACCTGAGTTCAAATATGGCCTCAAACATTTAACCCTTTCTATCTGTGTGAACCTGGGCAAGTCACTTAACCAAATTGCCTCAGCAAAAAACAAACAAAAAAATTAAAAACTCCCAATTAAATTTGAAATTTTGAAAATAAAAGAGAATAATAAAAATATAAAATAATAAATATATAAAAAATCTCCAGGGCCAGATGGATTTACATGTGAATTCTACCAGACATTTGAAGAACAATTAATTCCAATACTATGCAAATTATTTGGAAAAAATAAGGAAAGGAGGAGTCCTAATAAATTCCTAGTGATGGTATAGATGGGAAAGCAGTTTTTCCCCTTCATAGGTTGTTGAAGACCAAAACTCACCTATGTTTGTGTGTGTGTGGTGTGTGTGTATGGCTCTATCTATATCTGTGTCTATGTCTGTCTGTCTTCCTTTTCAGCCTGGAAGAAAGAACACTTTCAGGTAAGTGATTTCAGTTTTGGCTTTGACACTCTCCTTTAAAACCAGCCTAGACCAAAAGACTCCATTTTATAATTATGGACCTGAAGAAAATGTTCCATTGTTCTGGACATTGTTGATAATTTATAAAAATGCTGATGGTTTATGTGAATTTATTTTTTATCCTGCAACTTGGCTAAAGTTGTGAAATGTTTTTTAGTTGATTCTCTGGGGTTCTCTAAGTATACCATCATATCATCTGCAAAGAGTAATAATTTGGTTTCCTCATTATCTACTCTAACTCCTTTAATCTCGTTTTCTTCTCTTATTGCCAAAGCTAGCATTTCTAGTACAATACTGAATAATAATAGCAGGCAACCTTGTTTCACCCCTGATCTAAGTGGAAATGGTTCTAGTTTATCTCCATTACATATGATGCTTGCTGATAGTTTTAAATAGATGCTATTCACCATTTTAAGGAAAACTCCACTTATTTTTATGCTTTCTAGCATTTATAATAGGAATGAGTGTTGAGTTTTATAATAGTTTTCCTAATATTGAAGTAACCCCTGCATTCCTGGTATAAATCCTACTTGATCATGGTTTATTATCCTGGGGATGACTTGCTGTAATCACTTTGCTAGTATTTTATTTAAAATTTTTACATCAATATTCATTAGGGAAATTGGTCTACAAATTTCTTTCTCTGTTTTAACCCTACTTAATTTAGGTATCAGCACCATTTATCTGTGCCATAAAAGGAATTTATTAGGACTCCTCTTTCCCTATTTTTAAAAATAGTTTGCATAGTATTGGAATTAATTGTTCTTCAAATGTTTGGTAGAATTCACATGTAAATCCATCTGGCCTTGGAGATTTTTTCTTAGAGAGTTGATCAATAGCTTATTCCATTACTTTTTCTAAAATGAAACTAAGTAATTTATTTCCTTTTTGGTTAATCTGAGCAATCTATGTTTTTTGTAAGTATTCCTCCATTTTACTTAGATTATCAGATTTATTGACAAAGTTGCGCAAAATAATTCCTAGTTATTGTTCTAATTTCCTCTTCATTGTTGGAAAGTTCTCCCTTTTCATTTTTTTATATTAACAATTTGGCTTTCTTCTTTCCTATTTCTAATCAAATTAATTAAAGGTTTCTCTATTTTGTTGGTTTTTTCATAAAACCAACTCTTAGTTTTATTTATTAATTCAATATTTTTTTATCTTTCAATTTTATTAATCTCCCTTTTTGTTTTCAAAATTTCAAATTTAGTATTTAATTAGAGGTTGTTAATTTGTTGTTTCTCTAGCTTTTTTAGTTGCAAGCCCAATTCATTGATCTTCCCTTTCTCTATTTTATGCGAGTAAACATCTAGAGAGAAAAAAATTTCCCCTAAGAACTGTTTTGGCTGTATCTACTTCTGTTCTATTAGCCTCCCACTTTCCATTTCCCTTTTCCCTCCCTATTACTCTGTAGGGTTAGACAAGTTACTCTGTGAAGATAAATAGATGTAATATTCTCTCTTTGAGCCAAATCTGATGAGAGTAAGGTTCATACAATGTTCATCCCCTTCCCTTCTTTCCCTCAATTGTAGTAGGTCTTTTTTGCCTCTTCATGAGATGTAATTTACCCCCATTTTAACTCCATTTTTCTTTTCTTCCAGTAGAATCACTTTTCCTCCTCTAGTTTCTTTTTTATATAATCACAATAAAATAAAATTATATCTGCACTCTCTAAGTATACCCATAATAGAGATACAGATCTCAAGAGTTGAACTCCATATAGGAATATAAGCTTTTTAACTTTTAAAAGAAAGTAATCTTTATTTCCTTTTTACCTTTTTTATGCATTTCTTGATTGCTGTATTTGAAGATCAAATTTTCTATTCTGCTCTGTTCTTTTCATTAAAAATAAATGAAATTCACCTGTTTTATTGAATGTCCATCTTTTTCCCTAAAAAGAAATACTTGATTTTGCTGGATAATTGATTGTAGGTTACAATCAAAGTTCCTTTGACTTTGGGAATATCAAACTCCATACCCTTCAATTTCTGCTAGGTCCGGGGTAATCTTGATTATAGCTCCTCTACATTTGAATTGTTTCCTTCTGGCTGCTTGCAATATTTTCTATATTTGTATTAGATGTCTCAGAGCTAATCTGCTAATCCACTAGCTTGTAACCACAACAAAGTAGACAATGTAGCTGTATTTTGTCTAAAAGCCTCCTAATAGATTCCCAGCTCACAGTGCCTTGGCTCCCTGCACTGGGTCTGGGCTGGGCCACTTCCCCCCACCCAATTGAAACAGGCCTTTTCTGAAGTTTTTCCAAAGTATCTTCTGCTGGAAATTTGTTGTACACCAAATATTTGTGCTTTCTGTCGCTCCAAAAACAGTTCAGAGGCTTGATCTGGTGTTGATCTGAAGGACACTAGGAGGAGCTCAGATAAAGACTCCACCATTTTGGCTCTGCCCCACCTCCAGATTTTTTTAAAATGACTTTCATTACTATCAATGTACCCATTGTTCTCTTAATATTCTTCTCATAATCTATATATATGTATTGGGACTGGGGAAGATAGAGTAACAACAGAATTGACTGATACTATTCTCATTGCAGCCATATTTTATCTGCATGACTTCTTCCTATCTCTTCTTTTTTCCACCCTACAACTCAGAGGTGCCATACAATACTCACATTTTCTCTCTTTTTAAAGAGAGATACTCTGGAGCTTCTCTTCAGTCTCACTTCTCATGTAGGCATGAGACATTGATATGTTCTATGAGAGAGTCACTGTTCCTCCACTTCCCCAACTTGGTGAAGTTGTGGTTCCCCAATTTTCATGATCTGGGAATTATCAATCCTACTGGAAAGGATCCTATATGAGTTTCCCAGAAAAGTCATGTACCTGGGAAATCTATGCAGTAAACTTCTCTCCAAAGCAATACACTCTTCACCAGACCACTTGTGTTCCTTCTGAAAATGAAACAAACAAAAAGAGAAGGGAACTTTGGGCTGGAATGAAATACACTTGTAATGATAAAGTAAAAAATTATCTACAAAAGGCAAAGAGAATTTAAATGGTTCATTTCAGTCTAATGCTATGAAGGAACTTTTTTTTTCATTCAAGTTGTTCATTCTTTCAATGTTATCATTATATTCTTAATAATGTTATTTTATTCACTCTTCTCCTGGCTCTGCTCACTTCACTCTGCATATCTCTCTATCCTAGTTGTCACAGGGTTCTGTGAAAATATCCCTTGTTTCATTTCTTATAACACTATAGTATTCCATTATATTCATTTGCCATACTTTCTGATTGATGGACATATCAGGTTCCAGTTCTTTGCCACTAGTTTTTGTATATGTGTATCCTTTTCTCTTTCTTTGATCACTTTGTGACATAGATCTAGAAGTTATGTCAGAGGGTTTAGAGAGTTTGGCAGCACACTGGATCTAGTTTCAAATTGCTTTGCACAATAGTTGTACCAATTCAAAGTTTCTTGAATGCCCAATGTACCTGTTGATCAGTAAACCTCTCCCCAACATTTGTCATTTGCCATTTTCCACAATGTCACTCATCTCTTAGGCATAATGTAGAAATTCAGACTTGCTTGAACTTGTATTTAATTATTGAGGATTTAGGAGCATTTTTTCATATTGCCACATAGTTTCCTTAAGAATTACCTTTTCAAATCTTTTGACTGTGTATTATGGAGAATAGCTCAAGGTTATACATTTGAATGAGATCCTTCAAACAACTCTGCCTTACTTTAATCCAATTCATGAATCAAAAGACATTACACTCATTGCAATTTTAACATTTTTTACCTTTCTCAAATCCTGTGTCAATGGGTAAGTGATGAAGCAGCAGTTACAGTTGCAGAAACACTGGCAGGTATAATCACTGCCCTGCACACAGGAGCCTAGGCCATAGTCTTCCCACTACACTGAAGTAACAGTGGGATTCAACAGACTCTGGGTGTCTGAAAGTCTTTTTAAAGGAACACAGTACCTCCCTGGTGACAAGAGGAAGGGACTAGAAAAGGTTGCCTAAAACTTAGTTGCTTCACCCAATCTGACCACAACCTGCTTCCCATGGCAGGTAGGATCCTTCCTTGTGATTAAAGCAAATAAAAAAAAAATACAAAAACTCTTGTGAAGATGATTGCACTCACTATTGGTAATGACGACATACATATAGACAACATAAAATCCAGAGACCTGAAAGACACAGCTCTTGCTTTAAGAGAGCCCAGCAGGTATCATATCCAAATAGCAGTGAAACAAGGCTGGTAAATGAAGGCAGCTTACCTAAGTGGAGCTACACACACATTTTTCTGGAATGGCCACAGTGATGGGGAGTGTTGTCAAGCTGGCAAAGGTTTCTCAATCAAAACTAATTTAGTCAACAGGCAATCATGACAGGTTTATGACAAAGTGACTGTCACTTGTAGAAAAGCACCATGCCATTATCATATGTGCTCTTACCACCATAAACCCTGATGAGGTCAAAGGAGAATTTTATGAAGGCCTGAAGACCCTCATCATCAATGTGCTGAAAGGGGACAAAGCTTGTAATTCAGAATGACACAGTAAACATGACTATCATACATGGCAGGGAATTGTTCAGAAGGATGATGTTGGAAATAGGTAAAGTAACTACCAAAGATGTTTGCCTCATGACCACCTCACCAACACTGTCCTCCAATAGGCAATAAAACTTCCTGGGTTCACTCTGGCACCAAATATTGACATTTTCTCATTTTTTCTTAATTCATTTTATTCTGAATTTAAGAAATAAGACAAGAATTTCCATAATATAGTAGAATAGAGGAGAAAAACATGATTGTGCATGACACTGCAAATCTATTATGTTATCTGTAATGTTCTTTTAAATAAATAGTAAAGTTATTATGTACATTATGTCACATATGGGGCTTCATGAAATGAAAATCTTTTGTACATGTGGGTTTTTTTACATACATGCAGAACCTTCATTATACATTAACATGTGCACATACATGTACATACATACATGCACACATATCAAACTGAATTTAATCACCTAGTATTCTATAAATTAGAAAATATAAATTACTTTAAAAAGAGTTCCCTATTTATTAACAATTGCTGGGAATACTAGGAGGAGACTTGGTTGAAATTAAACTTAGGAAACCACTTTACTTCTTGTTCTACAATATATTCTAAATAGATACATAATACTTTAGGTCATATAAAGAAGAGAAACTGATCGTATATGTTTCACAGCTCTGGGGAGGAGATGTATTCTTAATAAAATAAGGGACAGAGGCCATCATAGCATTTTCACCCTGTTGTTTGCTTGCATTTTGTTTTCTTTCTCATTTTTTTCCTTTTTGATTTGATTTTTCTTGTGCAGCAATATAGTTATATAAATATCTATGCATATATTGGATTTAACATATATTTTTACCATGTTTAACATATATTGAATTACTTGCCATCTAGAAGTGGGGAGAGAATTGGAATGCAAGGTTTTGCAAGTGTTAATATTGAAAAAGTATACATATGTTTTAAAAATAAAAAGCTTTAATAAAAAAAATTAAGAAATAAAAAAAGAAAAGAAATCATTAAGGAAAACTGCTTTGATATTCCAGAACCAGAGGATAAAATAGCTATTGAAAGAATCTACTGATCACTTCCTGAAGGACTCCCCAAAATGAAAACTCCAAGGAATATTGTAGCTAAATTCTCACGTCTTCATCTTTATATCCTTATATCCAGTAAAATGTCTTTCTTCTGCGAAGTTCCAATGGTAGCCTTGGCACATGGAGAAGGACCTATGATACCTCTGAGCAGTCATATTTCTTGCTACAACCCTATCTTTTCTCAGTAGCTCCATTTTGAGGGAATTATTGCCTATTACCTCACAATGACCCTGGAAGATAGGTGGTATCCCCACTTTACAGTTGAGGAAACAGTGGCAAAAAATAAACTAAATGTCTTGCCCAGCAGCCTACAACTTATATGTGTTTGAGGTCAAATCTATTGGGGAGCAAGGAGTGGTTTGGCACTTGAAAATATTTTATTTTTTTCCAATTATATGTAAAGACAGTTTTCAACATTAATTTTTTTAAGATTTTGCACTCCAATTTTTCCCCCTTCTTTCCCTTTCTTTCCTTCTTTCCCCACATTCTGATATAGGCTATACATGTACAATATATTTAACATATTTCTATATTGGTTGAATGGTGGTTGGTCTTTGTTCTCAAAAAGAACCAAAATGACATCACTATGTTAGTCAAGTTAGTATGTCCAACTGTGGCTCACTAGAGCAATACAAGCTCAGTGTAGTCTTCCATAGGTCAGGCACAAATAGTCCATTTGTGAGCATTGACCATTTGGGACAGATTCTCTGACTTTGTGCACCTTGCATTCCCCTTTCCTCAGAGCACGGTACCTTCTCTAATGAGGGCACACTATGATGGGCAGACCCGTGCCAGTGTCTTCCTTGTTACACAATTAATTCTAAAGTTCTTGAGAGATTTTGAGTGTGACCTTGTATCATTTTTTTCTGACCACATAGTGTAATGCCGGAGAAACTGAGTCAGGATAGAGATTAGAGAACAATTTGATTATTAATTTATTGGAGAGTAAATCAACTGATCAATACTGGATCAGTATCTTGTCTCAAAATATCCAGCCCTGAATGTCAAAATGCAAGACTGTTATAGGGTAACAAAAACAATGACATAATGGAGGAGGTACCTGGATGGGAATGTGGTACTGGAGAGACTCCTGATGTTCTAATGACATCTAAAATGGATAAAGATTTTTATTCCATTAAATATTAAGAGGGATAGCCTAAGGTCTAAGATATGAAACTTTTATCCAAACATTAAGAGGGAATGGTTATAACCTGAGGCAGAGTAACTAAATAGGACAATTAGGGAAACTGGGTCAGGACATTAAAAGAGAACTGTGGCACAACACAATTAAGTGCTTGTCCTGTATGACTTCTCCATAAAATAGACTTTTTGTCAAGCTTACATTTGGCATTCAAAAAATGAGCCCAACCCAATGGAGTTGCACTCTGCAGCAGAGTTAGAATGCTTAACAGTTTAGCTTGAGAAAGAATTCCATTGTCTGATATCTTATTTGATTAGGTGATCTTCAGAATCTTCCAAAGACAATTCAAAAGGAAGCAATTCAGTTTCTTAGCATGGTGCTCATATTGTCCAGGTTTCACAGGCATACAACAATATCTCATAATGGTTTTATTTCTCCAACATGTAGAGAATTGAGTCAAATTTAAAAGAATACAAGTCATTCCCCAAATAATAAATGGTCAAAGGCTATAAACAGGCAGTTTTCAGATGAAGAAATTAAAGATATCTATAGTCATATGAAAAAGTACTCTAAATCATTATTGATTAGAGAAATACAAATTAAAACAACTTTGACCTACCACCTCACACTTATTAGATTGGATAATGTGGCAGAAAAAGAAAATGATGAATATTGGAGGGAATGTAGGAAAACTAGAACAATAATGCATTGTTGGCATAGTAGTTATCTGATCCAATCATTCTGGAGAGCAGAATAGACAAAGAATTATAAAACTGTGCATACCCTTTGATCCAGCAATACTGCTACTAGATCTATTTCCCAAAGAGATCATAAAAAAAGAGAAATGTACCAAAAATATGTACATGCACAGAAATATTTATAGCAGCTCTTTTTGTGATGGCAAAGAATTGGAAATTGGGGAATGGCTGAAGAAGCTGTAGTACATAAATGTAATGGAATACTATTGGGCTATAAGAAATGATGAGCAGTTGGATTTCAGAAAAACTTAGAAGGAATTACAGGAACTGATGCTGTGTGAAGTAAGCATAACTAAGAGATGATTGTACATATATAACTTATATCAGACTGCTTTCTATCTGGAGAGAGGAAAGGGAAGGAAGGGAGGGAGAAAAAATTGAAACTCAAAATCATATAAAAATGAATATTAAAAACCATCTTTCCTTGTATTTGGAAAAAATAAAATACTATGAAGTGCAAAAAATAAAATAAAAAAGGACAGACTGTTAAATGGGACTGACAAAAGAGTGATCTAGATGTGGTCATGTGTAACATGCACTCCTGGCAGTTACAATTACTAGTCTGTCCTAGGCCCATCAGAGTACCTTTGACCACTGACCTTTGCAGTATCAACTCTACCTGGCTCGCTTCCTCTGAGGCCTTCAAAGGTCTATGGCCATGATTTCTTGAATCTATAGTTTAATAACCGGTAGCACGCTCAAGAACAGCCATGTGTAAACTTAAAAGCCTTTATTATACCTACTCACATAATACCCTGACTTAATGCCTGACTTGTTAGCTCCCTAGTGAACACCTGGTTGGAAGACCCACATGTTCACTACCAAACTCCTTACCTCTCGGCTATCCATCAGCTTGGCTCAGCTACCCCAGGTTAGGGAGCCAGGTTAAAGAGAGCAACTGCTGTCTGCAGTGGACTTATAAAGGGTCTGTGAGGTCACACACAGCGCCAACCAGTGAGAGAGCCGTCACCCATTACAAAGCTATCTCAAAATGGCCAGGATCCCACCCACAGGGCAGTCCTATATTCACAGAGATTACTTTCTGGGGTACTCAATCTCCTGTTGCGCTGTGGCAGCCCATTTAAAGGACCCTTACAATTCCCTTCTCTTGTTTTGCGTGAACCGTATCCCTACAGTCATGTGTATCAAGAAGTAAACCTATTAATTCTCCTGGATCAGGGGCTATGAAGGAAGATGCACCTCATTATGGGAAAGAGTGGTTAGAAATGCAGTGTTTTCTGGAAGTCAGGCTTTGTAAATATCAGATGAAATTAAGAATGAGAGGAGAAATTGTTATTGACAAGAAATTGGGAATTGCAAAAGCACAGTGGGAGAATGAAAGGAAGAAAAGCTAGAGCTAGAGCTAAAGTTGATAGAAATAAGAGAACTGAAAGAAGTAGAAGGGGAGGAAGACTCAAATTCTCCTATACTTCCAATTCTTAATTTTTGGGCTTAACTTCTAGAGTCCTAAATCTGGTCAATTAGGACGCAAAGACCTTTATAAGTAAATAGAAATTTTAAAAATTTAGATGATTGGTCTTGGGAAATTCTATGTTGAAGAGACCCAGGGACCAATTTTATAAAGTAATTTTGATTAAAAGCAAATTTTCAACAGAAATTATGCCAGCTTTTCTCTAAAATTTCCTTAAAAATTTAGCTCTGATTGTCAGTAATTGATTTAATCTTAAGAAAATATAAGTAAAAATAACCTTGCTAACTAAAATGAAGTCTTTTCCTTTCCTCATTTTTGTAAAACTAAAATGAACTTTCTTCTCAGAACAAAAGAAGATGAAATTGCACCCAAAGTGGTCATGTACCTTAACAGCTCACCACTGAGATAGTAAATCTCTTCCTTAATGCTGTTGGGTCTATTGCAAATTACTGCATCCTCAGGGTGGTGTCAGAGCACTGAGAATCTGAGTGGGAAATCATTCTCCCAAACCCTAACTATCCAGGGACTAGTCATAGGGCCCTCTAGATCGATTCTCAAAGTGTAGTTCAGAGAATCATAAGGATTTTTGAAACTCTTTCAGAGTCTACAAATTCAAAATTAGTTTTGATTTCTGATATGTAAGTATCTATAAATATATATCTATATATAAATCTGTAACCCACATAATCACTGAACATTTGTCCAAAGAGTTTTTGTTTGGACAGATGCTCAATAATTGTTAATATTATATAGATATTAAAAACAAAAGTTTGAGAACCACTGCTCTAAATAGATTCCTTGCTCCACTGAGAGGCACAAAAGCTTCCCTTCCCAAATCAGTTTAAGAGATTTTTCTACTGGTGACAAGAATGACTGAATTATTCTTTGTTAAAAGAATTTATAGAATAAAAAAATCTATTTTTAACTCTGTCAGTGGGAGCTAGGTGGCTAAATTGGCTGAAAATGAGGAATTACTGAAATGAAGTGAAATTCCATTGCCACATCTGTGACAAGAAAAGTAAAAGTAAAGAAAATGGAGGGGGTAAAAAACAACAGACTATGTTTAAAAAGTTAAAATTATAATTATGGCCATATAATTTTTATAAATATGGAAATTGTATGCCCCAGAGCTCATAAACCCAGATAGATTAGTTATAAATTCAAACAGCCATTTTTTGACCTAATTAAGGACCTTCCTTGAAGAAAAAGACTTAGGACAAATCAAGATAGATTTATCAACCTTTAGCTTGGGTAAACTTACCTCAGATTCAGAGAATTTAGGTACAGACAATGAAGAGAGTCTAACTTCCTAAGGCCTGTATCCTTGGGGAAACCAATGGCAAAAATTCACCCAGGTGTGCACTTCCTTTTGGGAGGTAGGAGTCCATACATTATTGACTCATCAGAGTCGCCATGACATGGGGTCCAAATTTGTCCAATCTGCAAGAAAAACCACTGAGGCAGAACTCCAAGCCAAAAGTCTATGGCTCCTTCTAATGAAGTGGACACCTCAGACCTTCCTCACAATCTGAGATGCCTCCTTTCCCCAGGGCTACAAAATCCAACTATTTTTTTTTTTTCTGAATAGACTAGAGACTGTAGATTGTTAATTAATTTAATTTAAATTAAATAATTTTAAAAATAATTATTATTTAAATGTCTGTGTCTAAATAAGTATGATTGACAGCAATAGCCTATCAACAAAATCTTTGGATATTTTCATATAAAAGAGGGAGATTGATATTATACTATTATATCAATAACTCATTATTAATTCATAATCCATCCTTTTCCTATTTTTTATTAAGACCCAACTTCTGTAAAGATCAGTTAGTGACTAATATTCTGAAGGGCATGGCTGAGTGATGAAATTACTGTTCCCCAAGGCACATGTACTTAACTAAATTAGGCAGGACTCCACCCAATTGGGAAACCAAATTTCTGATTAAAGTATAAATAGACTTCAGAATAGGCTAGCCTTTGTGGAGGGAGGAATTTCTTGTCTTTTATCTCCTCCATTAGTGAGATTTAGAGAAACCAGGATGGATTGTGAAGCAGAAAATTAGTAAGAGCAGTCCAGATGGAAATGGCTTCCCCTGACCAGATGCTGAGCCTCAGTCAAGCTACATTCTCAGCAAAGTGGAGTTTCACTTGTCGGCTGAGTTCCCTGACAGTGGGTTATTTAAGTTGTTTCATAGACTCCCTTGATGTCTTTGGTTATCAAGAGAAACCACTGAGCTTCAATTTATTGATTACAGATTAGCCTAATTAATAAACTGATTATCTAAGAAATTCTCCTTTGGGAGTTTTCATTCTTCACACATGTCAAAAGCTGACCTGAACCCAAGATACAATTTTCAATATACAAATGTAAAGTATGAAAAATAATCAAGAACAGCCAAAGCAGTATCTTTATTGCAACATTCATTCCATTTGAGTGTTGAAACTAGTGCTAATCATGAGTTTTTGAGGAACGGGAATACTTATTTTAAGTGAGCTTGCTTCTATCTTACCCATGAATATCATGGATATGAGGCATTAAATGATCATAATAGCATAGATAAAGGAGTAACATTGAAGCCCACCTGAGAGTATTAGTTCTTTGCCAGCAGATAAATGAATCCTGGTTTTCTGAAGGTAAAGATAAAATTTCTTTCTCCTCCAAAATTCTGGTTAATGTCCCAGTTCCTATAGTCAAAACTATAGCCAGTCCAACAAGAAGGGCTGAGCAGCCCTAGTTCTCAGCATTCTATGCCCTCAGAAGTCTAAATTCAGGGGAGCCATGTTTGCCAAAGTGGTACTCTGCTGGACCTAAAGTAGCCCCTGCAAGAACTTCAAGAGTTTCTGTTCAATCCAATCTTTGACTACCAGACCCCTTACTTGGTACTTGTCTCCTCTGAGTAGAGTCAAGGCAGGGAGGAAAGAAGAGGACTTGGCTTCCAGGCTGCAGTCATGAGATTCAGATCAGATCCTATATCAGCCTCTACTGGACTCCTCCACAACTCAGGAAGCACTAATTCCAACCACTGCCTATGGTAGACACTGGGACCCAGGGGCATTCCAGTCCTGCCCTTGGGACTTGATCTCCCTATGCCAAAGAAGAGGGTCCAGGAAAGATAGCAGGGAGAAGAGAAGGGGCTGAGACCACATATATGTAGTTCTTGCCTTTGAGCAAAAAGTAGAACATGGCCCCACTCTAGCCAGGAGGTTCCCTGATGAATCATACAGGTGCTGTTTACTGAGAGCTCCTTCTCCTCCTAGCACTTCATCTACTAACATTAAAATGTCTCTGTCCCTAATGTCTCCTTTAACCTGTCTCACATACAGCATGGGTTATTTCTGAAAAGGCAAAACCTATACCTGCAGAAGTGATTTCAGTCTATCCCATCTCCTTCAGAGATGCTTGTGCTTTATCACATACCCCTTTCCTTACTCATCTTCAGTATCTTTCCTCTTATAAACTTGCATGTCTCCCTCATCCTCAAAAAACCCTCCTTTGAGCCATGCATCTTTTCTAACTAGTCCCATTTCTATCCTTCCTTTTGTAGCCCAACTCCTGAAGAAGGTTACCTACAATAGGTGACTCCATTTCTCCTCTCACTTTCTTAACTCTATAGTCTAGCTTCTTCTCATCATTCAACTGAAACTGCTCTCTGTATAGATCAATAACCTCTAAGTTGACAAATCCAAAGGCTTTTATTAAGTCCTCATCTTTTTTTTGACCTTTCTACTTCAATTTTTGAAATTGTTGATCTCCATCTTCTCTTTGACAGTCTCTTCTCTCTAAATTTTCTATTCTCCCAGTTATGCTCCTACTTTTTCTGTTTCCTTTGATGATTCATCATTCACGTCATACTGGCTGACTCTGGGTATCCCACAGCCCACAAGATACTGTTCTGAGCCTTCTCCCAATTTTTGCTTAGGGAGCTCATCACTGCCATGAATTAAATTCTTTCTGATGCTAATGATCTTCAAATCTACTTAGAATTCTACTTAGTAGAAGTCTACTGACTTCTAGTCTTGCATATGATATAGATATATCCTAAGGAAATCTCAACATGTCCCAAACTGAATTCATTATCACTTACTACCCTAGTTTATTATTATCTATTACTTCTATTATTTTCAAGAGGGACACTAACCTCCCAATCCCCCAGACACACAACCCAGGTGCCATCCTTAACTTCTCATTATCTCTTATCTCTCAAATCCATTCTGTTACCAAAGACTTTCAATTTCCTCTTTATAATATTCTCCTGAATGTGCCCTCCTCTCCTCTGATCAACTGATGCCATTCTCGAACAGGCTTTCATCTCCTCCTGCCTGGACCACTGAAATCCCATGCTGATGGACCTGCCTGTGCCTTAGGTCTGCTCAGACCTTAGTTATTTTCCTAAAGCACAATTCTGATTATGTCACTCCTCTGTCCCCTACTCACACACTAGTGGTTCCTTATTACCTCAAGGACACACACACCAAATCCAGTGCTTTTTTTTCATTTAAAGCCTTTCCTATTCTAATTCCCTCCTACTTTTCTAGTCTTCTTAAATTTTACTTTCTGATACACTCTTTGATGTAATGATACTGATCTCCTTGCTCTTCTTCAAACAAGATCCTCTATCTCTCATTTTTCCAACTCTCTCCCAAACCTGGAATTGTTCCCTCTTCTCATTTTAAACCCCTGGCTTTCCTGGTCTCCTTTAAGTCACAGCTAAAATCCCACTTTCTATAAGAAGTCTTTCCAAACTCACAGTTCTAGTGAGTTTCCTTTCCATTATTTTTTTATGAGCTTGTTTCTTCTGGTTGTTTACATGATGGTCTCCCCAATAAGACTGTAAGCTTCTTGAGGTCAAGAATTGTCTTCCTTTCTTGGTATGCTGAATGCAAGTGCTTCATATATGTTTATTGACCCATTGCTTGTTAGTGATAGCCTGATTAGTTAAAATGAGAAAACAAAAATGCTTAAATCTTTAAGACAAACACTTGGTGACAAAAATTTACTTTCCTTATATTTTATTCCTTGGACTTTTTCCCACATTTTTTAGGAGTTAAACATGATAAAGTGGTTTGACCTGCAGATGCTGTGACTGCTGAAACATTTTGTTTGGTTTCATCTTTGGTTCTGAGGAAAAATAAGGAAGATGAAATAAAATATTTCCTACCATTATGGAAGGATACTTAAAAATAAACACATTATGCAAAAATTCACAAATTTAAGACCTGCAATGAAGGGCAAAGAACATTTCAGAAGATAAATTTCCAGTGAGACCAACACAACATGTTTGTCAGTAAATGTCCACGTGGAGAAGTCAAGATCCAAGAGTGCTCATCAAGTATTATATGTGGGCTCAGGTGTATCTGAATATGTGACTATACCATGTCTTCTAGTATTTTAAACTGGTAAACTACTGCTACTCTTATTTCTAAGTAAAGGTAGACACCGTTCCGTGCACCCAAAGCACCTCTGAGAGCATGTCTCCTCACAGATTGGAGGTAGACATATGGATTCCATAAGTAGGAATAACCTATTTTCTCATAACACAAACTTCATGGGATAGTTCAATGCCTGAAAAATTACAAATGCCAAGAAATGAAAAAAAAAAATGACACTAACATGCCATAAACAAAAATGAAAATACCTTTCATCTTGCGATGAAACTGGCTGTTCTTTATTTTTTTTATGTTTTCTACTTAGCCATAAGAAACACCTGAAATTAAAACATGAGAAAGTGTTTTATTTTCATGAATATAATAATATAATAAAATCAAACTTTCTATAGACAGAGTATATATGAAAGCCAAACCAGCCTTAAGAAAGGAAAAAAAAAAAAGATAGGGTGTCCTATATGTAACTGCATCTGTGTATATGTATATGTGTGAATAAGCATATTTCCGTATGTACATATATATTGTGAGGATGTATGTGTGTGTGTGTGTGTGTGTGTGTGTGTGTGTGTGTAGGAATGTGTTCATGAACTTGTAGTTATATATTAATGAGTACATATGTTTTTGTGAATGCTTGTTTGAATATATATGTGTGTGCATATCTGTGTGTTTGTTTTGTGGGTGTATATGTATATTGTATAAGAATGTATGTATGTATGACTGTGTGTATGTATGTATATGTGTGTGTGGGTGTATGTACAAATAGCAAACATTTTTACCTCACTGATAGAAGATTTATCTTCAACTCAAAAGGAAATTCTTAAGTATTTGCCCAGTTTTTTTCTATAAGCCCATTTTCAAGCTGGTGGTCATTTTTTTCTGCACATGATCAAAACAGCTTCTTGGACTTTGCCCTATAAGTTGGAAAGCTTGTGGGATCATACCTTTAGGATAAGAAAGGACCTTGGATGTCATCTAGTCCAATTTTCTCTTTACTTCTGATGAGGATCTAGGAAAGCCTAGAGAGGTTAAGTGACTTGACCAACATTATATTCATGGTTTTAAAAAAAAAAAAAAAAAGTGGCAGAGCTAGGATTTGGACCCAGGTCAACCCTCAGATTTCTCCTCCAATAGTCTTTCCTCTACTTAATGGCTCATATAAGAATAATTTTCTATAACTAAAAGGACTCTACCATGAGCAATATTGATATGGTTGTACAGATACCAAACAATTAAGCTAGGAAAACATGGTTTTGATCAGTAGAATTTTGTTATCAATGCACAAAAATCTTACCGTAAGAATGAAAAAGCCCTCCTTTTATTGCTTTTCTTTTGAATGCTTTCCTTTGATTTTTCATCACTTATTATCTCTAGGAGCAAGAGTAATTCAGTGAATAAAACACTAACAGTATCCTAATGGCATTTTCAGCTGCCACCTGGAACTGACTTTCTCATATAAGATAAGGTAGCTGAACTCTATGACCTTTTAAAACCCTCCTCCCAGCACATGCATCCATGATGCATACAAATCTAGATTTGAGCAATCTAAAAGTGTCATCAGAACAATGGTCAGTATGATATATATAAATAAGAATAAAAATATATAATATACATATAAATAATAAATGCTAGCCAGATATAGATAGATAGATATAGATATATAGCTATATAGATATATAAATATAGATATAGATAAAAGAAATGCTAGCCAGAGAGTTGCATCACGTGTGCTCAGACTATTCCTTATGCACCATTGTTGGATCATATAGGCCCTGGCCTTGAAAGCCTACGATCAGTGGATGACTAATTAATTCCTTAGGGAAAATTGAGTCTATTCCCAACACCAAGAATGGGCACAAGTAAATGAGAACACCCAGAATAGAATCAAAGTCTCACCAAACACCTTTTGTAAAGGTTGTTTATCTAGTGGCATAAAAGCCTGATTCATTTTATATACCAACAATTATGTTGCTTCAAATGACATTCACCTAAAATCCTACAAATCAAAGGATTCTCTTAGAGATCCAAACTTCAAAAGCAGCAATCTGTGGCTTAGAACATAGAAAAGTGGCATTGGAGTTAGGAACATTTAAGTTCAAATCCAGCCTCAGACACTTAACTAGCTATAAGATCATGGACCAGTCACTTGGCCTTTCTCAGAATATTTCCACTTCTTTAAAATTGAAATAAAAACAGTATCATGTCAGGCATGCTTTGAGAAGGAAAAGGATAATTTATGTGAAGTTCTTGGCAATCCTAAAGACTATATAAATATTAACTGATTATTATCAGAGGAGTTAACAACCTCTTACTCCTCAAGGGGGTGGCTTGTCAACATTCATGATTAATAAGTCAATTGCAAGTAATTCTGAAAGTTAAAAGGGGGCGAAAGTTTAATTTTCAATGTCATTGTTGTATAACAAAGGTTTGACTTTTTCTGTTGTATTAAAATGAATTCAGCAAACATGTATATCGATTGTCCAAGAAAAGTTAAGGAAGGAAAGATTAATATAGCTAGAGCCTTTTCTCCAAAGCAAGTGATTTAGTACAATTCAATGAATAAAATTTTTCTCTTTTCTACAAAAGTCTATTTAATGCATACTGACTGAATAGGAGCACTCAGAGTACCCAAGTACTTTAGACAACAAGAGAAAACTGAAAAGTAAAAATAATACTTCTGCTCTAGGTGTTTTTGGCCATCAGGAGCTGCCAAATCTATTGTTTTGGGGGTACAAAGTTAGAAAGGATGCTTTGGCAGAGACTCATGAGTCAACAATAGAAGAAGTTTTCTGGCAGGGCATTGAGAGTGTCCAAGGCATGAATTGTCTTGATTGAAAATTTCTAAATTTGAGATTAACTATGATTATGTACTCTTCTTTTTCAAGGAGAATTCCTCAAAAAAATCATTTTGAAAATATTCTCTAGATTAAGCTGATATTGATAATAATATTTAACACCAAAAAAATTTTCATCTCAATATTCTTCCAATAATTTTACCATAGAATTTAATCAATAAGAAAAAAAAAATGAAGAAACTTACCACTTTCACTAGCCAAGGACTCTTCTAAATTTTCTGTTATTGTGCTCAGTTCCCTAGAATAGAAAAGATAAAGAACTGCACTACACATATAGCATATATAAAAAACAAAACTGGAAAATGTATAAGATTATTTTTAACAATATTTAATCCCCCCAAAAAAATCACATGCCAAGATTTTTAACATTTATTTATACAAGATTTTGAGTTTCAAATTGTTCTCCCTTTCTCTCCTCCCATCTCTTTATATAATGGACATTTTGGCATAGATTGTACATGTGTTATCATTTTAAAATATATTTCTATTCTAGTTTCACAGTTGTAAAAAAATAGCTTGAAAGAGGGAAAAACCATTAAAAAGAATTAAGTAAGTAAAAAAAAATTATGCTTCAATCTGCATTCAGAGTCCATTTGGTTCTTTATCTTAATATATTTTCCTTTGTGAGTCTTTTATACTTGTCTTGGATCATTGTGTTGCTGAGAAGAGCTGATCATTTATAGAGGATTATAGCACAATATTGATAACTGTGCACAGTGTTTTTCTGATTCTTCTCAGTGCACTTTACCTCAGTTCATACAAGTTTTACCAGGTTTTTCTGAAATCTACCTCATCATTTCTTATTGTACAATAGTATTCCATTACATTCATATACCACACCTTATTTAGTCATTTCCAAATAGAAGAGCTTCCCCTCAATTCCAATTCTTTTCCACCACAAAAAAACTGCTATAAATATTTTTGTACATGTACATTATTGTTGTACATTTCTCTCTTTTATGATTTCTTTGGAATACATTAGTGGCATTGTTGGTTTACCAACAATATGCAGAGTTTGGTTACCCTTTGGACTTAGTTCCAAATTGTTCTCCAGACTGGTTAGATCAGTTCCATCAACTGTGAAATTCTAACAACAGTGCATTTCCATATCTTCACCAACATTTGTCATTTTCCATTTTTTTGTCATACTAACACTCTGATAAATGTGCAGTGGTACCTTGAGTTGTTTTAATTTTAATTTGTACTTTTCTAATCAAAAGTGATTTAGAACACTTCTTTATGTGACTATAACATAGATTATTTCATCATCTAAAAACTGCCTGTTTATCTCTTTTGACCATAAATCAATTGGGGAGTGAATATTAAATATTAATTCATGTTCTATATGAATTCCTAAATATTTGGCTTAATTCTCTATATATATGAGAAATGAGGCCTTCATCAGAGATGCTTGCTTTAAAGTTTGTTTCCCAACTTTTTACTTTCTTTCTCATCTTGGTTGAATTGGTTTTGTTAATTAAAAATCTTTGTAATATAAGTAAAATAATCCATTTTGTATTTTGTAATGCTCTCTATATTATTTGGTCATGAAATTTTCCCCTTCCCATAGATCTGACAAGTAGACTAGTCCATGCTCTTCTAATTTATTTATGGTGTATCATCCTTCCATTTTGACATCTTCTTGCTGTATAAGACATTTATTTACACCTAGTTTTCTATTGCTTCACAGTTTCCCAGCATTTTGGGGAGGTCAAGGAGTGAGGTCTTATTCTAAAAGCTAGGATCTTTGGGTTTATCAAACACTAGATTAATTACAGTCACTGATTACTATGTCTTGTGTACCTAATCTATTCCACTGATCCACAACTCTATTTCTTAGCCAATAAAAGATAGTTTTGATGATTACTTGTTAGGATCTCTTTTCTGATCTTAGATCTCAGAGGCCTATTTTGCCCTCAGTTTCCAGAACATTAGGGTAGTCTTCCTTGATAATTTCATGAAAGATGATCTCCAGGTCCTCCTTTCAATTATAGATCTCAAGTATTCCAATGATTCTGATATTGTCTTTTCTGGGTCTATTTTCCAGGTTAATTGTTTTCCCATGATAGATTTTCTTCTTTCATTCTTCTATCTTTTTATATTTTTTCTCTCATTCTTTTTGTTCAATTAATTCTTTTTTTTTTAATTTTCTTGTATTAATCCTTTTTTTTTTTTTAGCTTTTTATTGACAGAACATATGCATGGGTAATTTTTACAACATTGTTTCTTGCATTAATTTCTGTTCCAACTTTTCCCTTCCTTCTCTCCACTCCCTCCCCTAGGTGGCAGGCAGTCCCATACATGTTAAACATGTTAAAGTACATATTAAATACAATATATGCATACATATTTATACAATTCTCTTGTTGCACAAGAAAAATTAGATTTAGAAAGGTAAAAATAACCTGGGAAGAAAAACAAAAATGCAAGCAAACAACAATAGAAAGAGTGCAAATGCTATGTTGTGATCTCAATTAATTCTTGATGTCTCAGAGTCATTAGCTTACACTTGCCCAATTCTAACTTTTAAAGGATTTTTCTCCCCAATTTGCCTGTGGACTTTCTTTTATATTTGGCCCATTCTACTTTTTAGGTGGCATTTTCCTTTTCCAAGCTATTGACTCTCCTTTCTCTTGCATCAGTCTCATTTTCCCTCCAATTTTTCTTCTACCTCATAAAA